>NC_050583.1:61161463-61461463 GCF_013368585.1 Megalops cyprinoides | reverse complement strand
GGAAGGCCAAGTGCGACAGCAAGACGTGGAAAAAAAAGAGAGGAGAGAGGAGAAATTATTATATTGATCACGAACATGTTTTTATGTTTGCAGCTGGGAGGAGTGAGTTTTAATTGTTGACAGTGGTTTCTGTGCAATGAGTTAAGAACGTTTGTGGCCGTTCATCATGGGATTTGGGTTGATCCGTGTCTGGAGAACGCAGGGAGAAAGAACAGGGCGTCAGCACTGTATTCTATCCCAGGCACATCTGGATGTCTGGACAATATTCCCTTCATCTGAGCTGTATATCAGGCTTAGAAATGGAAGATCAAACAGTCTCTTAAACAGCATTAGTGTCTATTTATTCAGAAATAGACACATGAGAGAGTCTGTGCTCAGATATGAAATCACTCAGCCTTGAGATACTGTAGTGCTCTCGCTAGAGCTGGGCTATGCCATAAAAGGAGCGATGAATCGTTATTATTTCTGTTTTCAGCCTAACAGGCATACCGACATGTATTGACAAGACACTGCATGTGCTGTCAAAGTTGAATGAAAATACTCCTAAGGTACCGTGCATGCTTGATCAATGACAGGCACCTGTCACGCACTATGTAAATAGATTGCTCCATGCACAGTGGATATTTGCACAGCGGGCCCTTGCACATGCCAAAGGATATCCCCGAGACAAAGCAACAACGTTCCCAGAGCAATTATGAACAAGATGGAATCAGCAGCAAGACCCCTTGCCTTGGCACGCAGCTTTAACCGACGCAGGGTGGACAGAACTGGCGCAATCCATCTCTGAACAGGTGCGTATTTTTGCGATGGCTCACCTGTAACCTGTTCTCCCACGCGTTTCTGTCCTGCGTCCCCATCAATCATATCCTTCAGCCTGTTATCTACGGTTCGCACACCCCACGGCAGCATTGCACCCGACTCAATGGCATTATCAGGCTTCAGCCATCAGCAGCCCGAGAACAGCCAGTTCATGGGCTGCGGTGGAGCGTGACTGAGTGGCACTTCGGACGGCAGTGTGCTAACAGTCTCTTTTTTTGCAAGGGGGACAGATTGAGGACACAGGGTCACGGAGGCCTCTGTTGTCTCAATGTTTGTGCATTTCTCCTCAGCTCCTGCAATTGCCAGCCCCACAGAATCAATGCTTCCTATCATTTAGAAAACATGCTGGTAATTTGTCAAGGTACTATCAACCTCTTGAAACATTCTTTCTTTGGTTTACAATTTACATGTTTGAATGAAAAAAAAAGTTGGAAGAATTCTTAAGGAATTTAGAATAGTTCTCTTCTCTGTTGACAGAGACTATAAAGGAAAGCATTTCTGTTTTGACTTTTCCATTGTTGTCATCTTTATGTTTACGGAAAACTGGCAAACACTACTGGGCAGTTAGCAAAAAATGCGCTGTATGAATCATTAAATGCTGTCCAGCACAATGTATCTTAAGACGTAATTTTTGTGGTTCATTGTCACATGATTGCAAGATAATTATGTCAGGACATCTAAATAACAAAGTGGAATTTGTTCACATGGCTACAAAGTCACATTCTCAGTGGTTGACCTTAGTGAAGCCCACTATTCACATAATTACCTTGACCTTCCTTTTTTTTTCCTGTCATACAAGGAGTCAACTGGCCTGACTCTGTCACCTTCAGATAACCTGACCCTGCCCTTCTCCATCATTCTTTCTCCGCACGCTGCACTCTGCCCACTTGACCGCACCCCATCTCTGGGGAAGTATGAGCGTTCAAGCCTTTCGATAAAGTATGGACGTTTTCATTCTGACCTTTTGCACCCTGTGCGGAAGGATTTACACTCAGCTGAGAGAACCGGTTTGCGAAAAGGGAACACAAAACCAGAGCATTGTGCAGACTCAGAATGGTTTCTTCTCTTGTTGTGATCACAAGAAAGAAAGGAAGAACAATGGCAGTAAAACGATGACGGCAATAATTTCCAAACACCACCCTGTTTCCACTGTAAGCAATAATGAATTTTTATGTCTGCCTAAGCTCAGAGTGTGTAGCATTAATGCTGTGAAGAAGATGAATTAATGATGCTGTTGACAGTAGCCTGTCTCATTTGAAAGGTCAGTGGTATGAACAGGAGTGCCTTTCTCCTGTGTTCATGCGGGCTGGTGCAGATAATGCAGTAATAATAGCAGCTCTTCCTACCAGTTTGATCTGCCCATGCTGTGAGGTTTTCTCTTTTTCACAGCTCTTTGAAGACTACCTTTCCTGCTAATGGCTCCACTACTCTGAACTAATAATCCTGGCCAGTGTCCCTACCACCGTACCTCCCCCTCCCTTTATACATATCTCTTTCTTCCTCTATATCTTCTCCCTGTTTCATTGTCTGTGCTTCCCAAAATGCTGCTGGATGGCAGTCAACCTCAAAGCCCATGGCAGCTCTGTGTAAAAGGCTGGTAGGATGGAGCTTGGCTCCTGTACTCAAGCTTGATGCTCCACCACCGCCTCCGCCGCCGCACAGAGCGGGATACCCCGGGACGAGCCCATCTGCCATCTGGGCGATGGCCAGTGTTCAATATCTTTACAACCATCATGCTGTCACAGCAAGAGTCCATGGACAATCACTGTCACATTAAGCCATTAAAAGGAAACCAGAGGGCAGGGGCAAGACGATACTGTTGTTCCTTGCATGGAATTACATGCGCTGAGCTGGGCATAACTATAGCTCATTTGGTAATCAATGCACATGCACACACGCACACACACACACACACACACACACACAAACACACACACACACACAGGCACACCCATATACACACACAGACACACACAGGATTACTGTCTGCTGACATGGTTGACTTGTCTATACGTTTGAGACACATGACACTTTGGCAGAAGGACTGAGTGTACACCCCTCCAAGGAAAACAAATATGGCCATGTCACCACATAACTCAGCGTCTCCTCTGTTTTTCTCACTGCCTAGCGCCACAGATTCTCTCTCCTCCTCCTTTTCTCTTTAGAACTTTAGGCAAAAGTTCCGGGTCATCACAAGGAACAATTTGGTTAGCCGTAAAACCGGCTAATCGCCCAAGTTGATCAAATGGCCAGCGGGCCCTCCCCCTGACTCTGCAGCTCGAAGGGGTTGTTTATCTGGGCCCGTGGAGTGCGGCCACCCAGGTGGGGGCGAGGAGCGGGGACAGGGACCGGCACGGTGCGGCAGAGGAACATTTGCATGTCCAGCAGACACAGATACAGGAAGAGAGGCAGCCGGCCACGGCAAAGTCCCCCCAGCGCGCCAGGAACAATGCCTGCCATTGTGAGTCAGTCCTTCTCCCACTCCACCTCTGGCCGCTTGTGGCTTCTGGTCTGACTTGCTTTTTTCGCTCGCAAACACAACAAGTCCTGTTTTCCCCCCGTGCGGTAGTCTAAACTTACATACTGTTATTCTAAAAAAGCGAAAAACAAAAACAGCGTTCGCGTGTGAGGCGGAGACATTTTCATATTTATCACAAACCGATGCGGGGCTTCTAGCCTCATCATTTCACCTCTGTCCTGAATCTTGGATGTGTAGTTCCTAAGCTTGTCTGTTGGCCAGATTACATTTGATCATGTAATTCTGAATTATATATGAGGAAAACATGTAAAGATTCATCATACATGAGCGGAATTATTTATTCATCATGGGACACCATAAATGTAAGTCTGTTATGCAGACTCTAGCAATCGTACTGTAATGCGCTTTAGTTCACAGCTTTTCTACGGACAAGCAAAGCAGCAGCATCGTCCTTTATTCACACATGGATCGGACCCTCTGCACAAATCAGGGAACCATCAGGTGCCTGGCGATAGCTACCCGCTCTCCCACATAGGCCTTTACTACACCTGTGGTCCACTGGCCCTTTCTATTTCTGAAATGGGTCCGGCTTCTACTGCGAGCATCTGGAAACCATTGCCTCCCAATCTCATTATCAAATTACCAGCCCCGGACACACCGCTGTGAGGCTTTCATTCCCAACGTTTTACTGCCACCTCGCCCCAACGACGGCCCTCGCTGCTCACAGGCAGTCTGCTTTAACGCCCCTCTTCTGCCCGGCTACCGGGTGACAGAGGAGCCAATGAAAATGAAGACCCTGAGGGAAACAGAGCCAGGGAGCCTCAGAGACCGAGTGGGGTCGAGACCAGGACAGACAGGGCTGAATCCACGCATTCAGTGCAAGCTTTCAGCTCTGGGTCTGGGGTCAAGGGTCAGGAGTCAGGGGTAGGAGTTTCCACCGAAGCCGGACAGGCCTAGCTTGCAACTTGCCACAAATTGTAACTCGCCACATTACCTATCCCTAGACACATTTTTTACAACAGGCAGTTAAAAGAAAATACTTACTTCTGCATACCTGTAAAAATTTAGTAAATATTCAATTGACAATAAATAGCTTTGGCATGCGGCATTTACTCTCAGGAGCCGAGGAGCACTGTAAACAACATGAGCCTTGGCAATGCTTGCAATTCTGTCAAAGGTGGCCGTGCTGACAGTGTGGTATGCAGTGCCAGGAGTAAGCACACGTTCGCAATGCCATTATACGGTGGCTTTTTGAGCTGACTCACTTATTTCACTGGTGGCGCGCTGGCAGCATGTCCAGCGCTGCGAAAGCTAACCTGCAGAGACCTGGGAAAGAGGAGAGACGTGCAGTGTGCCAGACGTATTACTCTTGGCCCTCGCAGGGGATTGGAGAGCTTGGCCTTCCCCCGGCAGTCAGCTGTGTAATTAAACTGAATCTACTACAACACTGACGGCTGCAGCCTGAATCACACAAACCATGGGCAAAAGTAAATACAGAGAACATGAGCATGACAGGGTTTTTTGGTGCCGTGCTGGTTTCGATCGATATGAAAGCTCATTTGAAGCAAACCTCATTTTTTTAAAAAAACTCATAAGCACAGCTGTGCTACTGATTAAGCTCCAAATGACTCACAACAAACTTCAATTAATCCACAGAAGTCATTCCTTAACTTGTCAAGACGTCTCTGTTCCCTTCTAAATTTGAACCATTAAACTTTCACCACCGAGGAAATTATGTTCTCTCTTTTTCAGGGTGCTGAAGGAAAATATTTACACCTGTCAGTTGCCTCTCACAAACAGCCTTCCATGCAAACACCAACCTCAAAGATTTTGCCACAACATCAACAACAGCATAACAACCAGGCAAGTGAGATAAATGGCTGAAAATAAACTACTCTGGAGTCAGTTATGATTATGGAGAAGAAAAACTGCTTTGTTCACTGTTTTTGATATGTAGTCCAAGGTAAACACTGGTGTGCCACAAAGCTAGTGGACAGTTAAGGGAAATGCTGTTTCTCATGTCTGACAGGACAGTATGCAACGCTTTGCGTTTGCCCTTTCTTTCCTTTTTTCATACTGACCGGATTCATGCAATGCTTTTGCGAATAGGCCTTGTGCCAATTTAGGTGTTAAAATAAACAAAACAAAACAAAACAAAAAAAAACAGGACAACAAAATCCCAGTTCCGCTTTACTTAATCTGAATCACACCAACGTTGCCGCAAAATAAATCCGAGTGAAATCTGGCTCTGCTGGAGCGGGACGAGGACATCTGTTCCTCATTTCAGCACTCGCTGACGGCAGGATGTCCTCCCAGTTTATGTATTTTGCTTTCCGCCTCTTTCTTTGGCTACCCCGTCGCCCGGCGCCCGACTCCTCTCCGCCCGCTGCCAGGGCGGCTCCAGAAGCAGGTGAACTGTGGAAACGTGCCGGCTCCCCGCTTCTGCCGCCGCGCCTCAGCTGACACCCTCACCCCAGCGCCACTCTGCCCCGCCCCACCCGCAGGAGGCTAACAGATAACGATGCACTGCCCGGCGCTTTCTCTCTCCCCCCTACTGTGTTTTCTCTGGACAGGTTCCAGCCCAGAAGGTACGATGACCGGCAGGCCCGACGTCCGGAATCAGGACGATCTGAGAGGCCGCTGTTAAAAACGGCATTGCTCGAATGCGGAGGGAAACAACTCCGCTGCCACTCAATCACTTCCTCCTGGACTGGTGTCTTCCCTTTGGGCATAATTACATGCTGACGGGGGCTGGCTTTGCAGCATACCTACACACTGTCTGCCATTATCACAATGAAGATGTAATCACTAGCAGTGGTACAACAGTGGCACAATAGTGGCAACTGAAAAGCACACCTCGGTGGAAGGCCCACTCCATTACTAGATTTGAGGAATACATATGCGCCAGTGGCGGCTGGTGAGCTGGAAACAGGGGAGGCTGAAACATTACCTTTAAATCTATCATTACTTTCAACCTGTTTCCCTTTATCCTCCTTGATTAACAATAAAACAAATAATTCACACAATAATTGACACCAATGCGTAAATAGAGTAAATGATTATGCTCGCGAAACAGTGCAGATTGTCTGTAGTTTGTGCGCTATTGCGAAAGCTACAGCATGACGTTGTTTAATTAACAAGGATGGCAATTTGAACAACGGCAAGTAATCCCAAAGCTTTCTCTTAAATGTTTCACATTATAGCTTTTTCGTGTTACAAAATGCCATCCTTATTAATTAAACAATCTCACATTGTAGCTTTCGCAAGCACACAAACTACAGACAATCTGCGCTGTTTTGCGAGCATAACCATTTACTCCAGTAACGCGATTGGTGTCAATTATTGTGTGAATTATTTGTTTTATTGTTAATCAAGGAAGATAAAGGGGAACAGGTTGAAAGTAACGATAGATTTAAAGGTAATGTTTCAGCCTCCCCTGTTTCCAGCTCACCAGCTGCCACTGATATGCGCATATTTCACAGATATCACCTTTATAACATTATAACCTTTCTAACCTGACTTGGGGTGCTCAATTTCAAGCTGAGAGACTAGAGGTTGAGTGTCTCAGGGAGACGTTGGTTCCAGATAAGCTGCAGAAGAGAACAACCAAAAGGCCTCATTAGTGCTTGGGGGCTGTAATAAACTTCATTTCATGGGCAACCTTCTGGCGAATCAGCACAAACCCACTTACTGTACACTGCACCACTGCCAGAGAGCGCAAAAAATACGAGTGGGCAAATTTGTTCTTTATTAAACTCAATTAAGTGAAAAATAAAGGTTACTGTAAACATGAAAGTGATATTACACTTTCTTCCAGACAGAGAAAGTAAAAGTTGACCAGTTTGAGAAAACCACATAAATCATGAATAATTACCTGACAGGAATGTTTATAAACAGTCACTGATTTGTAGCAAGGTACTTTCAAGTGGCCCTGGCAGTCCTCTGTTGCACCATTTGCCAGCAAATGCTCTCCGATTCTGACAAGTTCATCCAAACACACATCTGCACACAGTTTGCATGTCTGAGTCTAACACAACACAACGGCAGGACAGAGGCACAGACTCATACTCACACCATTAATACAGAAATACACTTACACTGCAGACTATTCCTACTGTCCTAAAGTGCCAGGGCACACTTACACTGGCACACATGCATGTATGGGCGTGCACACAGACACACAAATATGAGCATGATACATTGCCCGAGGGAGGTGGGCAATGCAAATAGAAATTAGAGATAATAAATTACGACTCTAAATGCAACGTGACCATAAATGCTGACAAACACCAATTGTTTTTTTTTTTTTTTTTTAATTTCAAACACTGTCTCCACGACAGAATGAGAGAGGGGGGGTGGAAATTCCTCCCAGTGCTTAATTGTGTGGTTTTGTTTCTTGTGACGCCCACTCCCAAAATCTGTAATGTTGATCACGGACGGCTGGTGACAGCACACAAAAGGCAGAGCAGCTCCATGGCCTGGAGTGACTGAGTGTCCCCTCACACTCATCCTTGTTGAGAGCCCAACAAAGTCCACACACGCCTGCAGAAACCACATGCATCAATGGGCAACTGTCGACCGGGGTCTCCTCCGCTGTGGGGTCCCGCTTTGTTCTTCTCATATAACAGAGACGCCTGCAGGACAGGCAGCTCTGTACCATGTGAGTCGCGTGCGTAGAGACTTATTGCGGACAGGCAGGCGTGCAGACCCAATCCTGGCCAAGTCGCTTTGCGGTAAACTCAGGAAAGACACTTCATAAAAGCTTTGGAAACATATCTCCCCACATTTTCCATTAATAAAATTTCTGGAATTGGAACGAAGCAGGGAAAAGAAATCAGTCCCCCACCCTCCCACCCCCACCCCCAACTTTTTTTAGCGACTGTAAAAAAATGTCTTTGTATTTTCTTTTCACCGTGATTGGCAGAGAACAGGATTGGACACAAGTTTGTGAACTGCCATTCCGTTCAGCTTTTTTTTTTTTTCCAGTTGAAAGAGAAACCCACAGCCTCTTGCCCTGTCAGACTGAAATGCAAAGAACTTCATTCCACTGTTTGGGGAACGAAGCTGTACCTCGCATTCACACACATGGAGCAGAACGCAATGTCCACAGCAATACAGCACTCCCGCGCTGTAGCGCAGAACAACACCAAACCTCTCCCCCCAAACCTTTCATGAACCTGGTCCAGGTCAGACCATTCGTATCTGACCCCGGCGATATACACAAATCGGAGATAATCTGCGGATAAAATAACACATCCCAGGGACCGGACAAGAACGACAAAAGTGATTCCATCCAAAGGTCAGTGCATATGTACTAAAAGCTTCTAAAGCGCTTTACGGTCATTCACAAGTGCTTTCCTGTACAGCTTTGTGAAATAACAGAAGGCAAGGACTTCCAGGAATCTCATTCATTATTTTAACAGCCATACATATATGCAGAAAAAAATCCATCAAACTGATCCTCTGCTCTATTCAAAGCAAGCTGCAACCACTAAGTCAATCATCTTCATATGAAAAACAGCAAACTGAAGTACAGCGAAGTCAACAGTGTTATGAACCACCAAAACAAAGAGCGTCAGCACCTGGCTCCCGACACCCTGGCACCCACACAACCCCCCCCCCCCCCCCAACCTCATGTGGCCCTCCCACACCTGCTCCCCCTCATTAATCACCTCCCTCGTTAGTTAATTAATCATCCCGCACAATAACTTCTCTCCCCCTCTCCCTAATCTCTCCAGGCCCCAGCGAGACTCTTGACATGAGGGTATTTATAGACACGCTGCCAGAGGTGGGTGCAGCCCCCGTCACGGTTTGGGATAGCCCCTGTCACTGGAGTGTCGCCGTGGGGATCTGCGACGTTCAACCAAAACAGCCCTCTGCACAGTATTCACGTCCGCTGCGGCCACTGAGAGATGGCACAGGGGTGCGGGTAGTCCCATTCATCTCCTCCTCCGCACCTCTCACCGGAAAGTTCCTTTTACTGGTGCCGTCCGGCCCAAATCCTCACCCTACACTGTCTGACTATGGAGGGCCACCTGCTACCTCACAACAAACTGCACACAATATATCATAGAAGCCTTTTATTGTTGTTGTTATTGTTATAACGTAGTCTATAATTCATATAGTTCAACATATCTCTCACACAGACAGATCTTTTAGAAAGGGGCTACTGGGTAAAATAAAGACTTTCTGTTACAGATATTACAAGTCTTAAATTACAATCTGTTTGCCATTCTAGATTGTAAATAGTATGTTCTGCTCTTAAATATTATCTACCTTTGCCCTCTACCACTAAACTGTTTTTAGATGATGGCTACTAATTTGTGGGTTAAAGCTTCTGCAGTACTTACACTTGACTGTCTGTAAATGGCACTGTGCTTGCATGCTCAACAGCGCTGCAAGGTGCTGAATAAATAAATTGAATAAATTTCATTGAAAGGGAATAAATTGGCCATTTAGAGGTGATGGAGGGGATTATACTCAGTCAGGAAGGACTCCAACAGCCTCCTTCGTGCTCCGGCAGTCCTCAGAAACTGCCAGACCAGGGTCTGGGGAAAAACAGGCCTTCAAAAGTGTTGATAGGAACATAAAGAATAAATAAATGAGGAGTTTGAAATCCGGCATACATTTCCTTTTATTGTGGTCCGATTCCTGACTCTTGTGCGCTTGAAGTATGTGGCGTGTACTTTCTCCTGGCTAAACCGGTACTAATTGGGATTAGCATATTTAACGCTAAAGCAAAGGGAGGCAGCCACTCAAAAGCCCGGTAATACTTTTTATTCACTCTGCCTAATCCTGTCTCCGAGAGAGCGCTCATTAGATTGTGCGGAATGGAGTCCATTATGAACGATTCTGGCACCTAGGCTGTGGGGCCCATCAGGCCAGCCGCTTTGTGTACACGGTAATGCGCCTCCCTGTTCTAATCAGCTTCTAATCAAGGCCTGTGTTTGGACTGAGTGATCAGGCTTTCAGTAGCTTTCCCCGCTTTGGCAAAACAGCAGGCTGTACAAACGTGATACAGGGGAGAAATAGGCAGATGGCATCACCAGGCCGGCCCTGCACGGCCACCCAGATGCTGGGTGCTTTGGTCAAATCATACTTTAGTCAAACTTTGAACAGATTGGGGAAGCCTCAGTCATCAAAACCTAGGAAAGCCAATGCATAATACTGCCCAGCACATCTCATCTGTGGTGAAGGTGAAGGAAGCAGATGGAGGAAAACAAAGCCTGGGGTGGTAGAGAAGAAGAATGAGGAATGAAGTCTCATAGTTTGAGACGCAAGATAGCAAGTAGTCTGACTGTTACTCGGCTTGTCCTTAACTTTGACCAAGAAATTTAAGCAAGCGTGTCAGTCACACACAACTCGATGGATATGGTGGCTGCTGAAATTCGAATGTTCAAAAAAGGGCAGCAAACTAGTTCGTGAAAGCTAAGGACGGAACGCATCTCCCTTCAGTTGAAGGGAGGCCGCGGCGAAGGAGCGGGGAGTGGAGCTGAGGCTCCTCCTTCTCCCCAGCACCCTCACGTAAGGTGACAGAGGTGATCCATGGGGACATTAGAGGAGCTCTGGACCGTGCGAGGGGCTGATGAGGACGGTGCTGTTCGCGGGCCTCAGATGAGTTACGCCGCACTAACAGCTGACACACACTGGGAAGATTTCAGGATGGGTTCGCTCTAATCTGGCACCCTCCAGCCTACAGCTTGCTGAGGGCAGAGAAGGATGCCGTGCTCTCTGATGCAAGACCACCTACAGCAAGCAGCAAATGAGGTATAACTGTCGTTTGAAAGGGACAACATGGCCCCTTCTGCTGCTTGCAGTATTTGAGCCGTGCTGGGATGTTACCAGAGAGAGGGAGAGAGAGCAAGAGTTACAGTCTGTAGAGCACAGTGTTTTGATAGGGACAGACAGACTGCTTGGACTTTTACGTCATTAAAAGCATATTTAGCATCTCCACGGGCTACGGGGCACAGCAGAGCAGAGCTGCAGAAGCAATCTGGACGTTGGCATGATAGGAGGTTCAAGAGGTCTGGGACACTGGAGCGTCTCTTCGTGTGTTCGCAGCAACGAGCAAAATGCTAACAAACACAGACACAAGTGGGGGATTAATGGAGCGCAGGACAGATGAGAACCCAATGATCAAACAAACAATCCAGGGCGAAGGCACTGCATTGTGAGGTTAAAGCCTGATTAAACAGACACTCATCTGCTCATGTATTAATCAAAGCCTTATTACACAGATACTTGGCTACTTATGCCTGAACCTGCCCTCCTTTCTTGTCATTATCTCCACCAGTGTCAGAAACCCTCTCCATTAGTCCCACTAAGACTTTCCATTGTGGAACCAGGGTTGAGCGCTGTGCTTCGCAGAAAGCTGTCGAATCTTGGACTGTGAAAATGAAACATACACATCCTTTGAACGCTCCCTTGCGGGATACATCTAGAAAGAAAGACGCACGTAAAATGATTTGACAGCATTACCATGTTGTGTATGGGGAAATCCGGAAGGAATCAGTCTGAGATACATTTCAGCTACTCGTCTATGTTTGGAGACAGCACTCTCTGTGTCAAAGTGCATAGCATTTAGACCTTGTGACATTCTCCCATTTTTCGCCTAGTGAGGATAAGGCATGGTTCTCTCTGACACACTGGCCTTTTCCGCTCTGGGGTGTGTATGTGTGTGTGCGTGAGTGTGTTGGGGGAGTGGAGGGATGGGGGGTTGGTTTTCACCTCGGGTTTTGTTCCACCAGAGGGGGTTGGGATCCTCACAAGGTCCCTTGCAGGCCTCTCAGCCAAGGAAGCGGGAGAACACTGAAAGATGGTGTTGAGAGCCCTGAGAGTAAAAACACCCGAAACGGCTCCGATCGATGCGGCGGCCACCTCTAAGCTGGCGGGTATCGACCGCCGCTGGGCCGCGTGCTGTGTGTGTAATTGAGGAGGACAGCTCCCTGACGAGGGCAAGCAGCCGCTGAGGAGACGGCCATGTGACCACCACGATGTCAAGGCAAACGAGTTCCTCACATACATGCACACATCGATGCACACACATGATATAAAAACAGGCCAAAGCAGAGGCCTTATTAGCCACTGCCACTTGGCTCCTCAGTTAATCACCAGTCAGGTGTGAGTCCCCTTCTCCTCCAATCACTAAAACATCTCCAGCGGCCCACAAAACTGGCCCACTAATACCTGTCTTTTTTTAAGCACGCACAAAAAAAAATCTTCACAAAAAGATGGTGAAAACAGGGCGCGAAAGCACTGGGGTAGGGGAAGAAAGGGGGGGGGGGGTGAATCACATTTCCAACCGTAATAAATGGAGTCGGGCAAGCACACAGTGTACAGAGGCGAAGAGTTTGGAGAATTTCCGTCCCCCGTCCCCACATGTGTCTGCCAGCAGTAGTATTGGGCTCTTTCACGGGAGAGAGGTAATGGCTCCACTCGCGAGTCGTCCAAAACCGCTCGGTTTGCGCTGGTGCCAGATGAACGCACTGCTCGAGCCCTGCACAGTCTAATAAGTCTCCCTTTGCCTGGGACGGCGGGGCCGTAAGTTAGCGGGACAAAAGCTCCCACGCTGCAGAGGACCTGGATCTCCGCAGCCATGCCACGCTACGCTGTGCTGCAATCTCTGTGTGTCTGAGTGCCTGCTGCTTTTGACCTGGTGTCGCTCTCCTGCACTAACCACAAAGTCGTGCCTCTGAGTTGCAGCCGCGAATCAAAGTGATGGTACACAGGCCCATCTGATCAAACAGTCTTAATTAACTGCTAATCTCTATGTCTAATCAGCACTGGAGTGGTCAGGGGGAGGAGAATTACGATGCCGATAATGTCTTTATCACTGTCTTTAGACTGAAGGAGCAAAAGAAACAACGGACCGCAGATCCTGGTGCTGTGCCGCCATCAATGTGCTCATCTGCATTGGAGGGAGGGGTTGCGTTATGCGGATGAGCAGAGTAATGAGGGAGAGGGCTGGGCTGGACACGGTGGAGGCTGGACAGCGGGATGAACTGCAGGATTGCAAAGGCACCGCGCCATCATAAAATGGAGCTAAACGCAGTGAGGTCCTGCTCTCCGGGGTCAGTTTTATTACGCTTGCTAATGAATGTCCATCAGCGCGACTAAATTTAGCCCTGGGGACAGAAGTCACACCCAGTCGTTCTGCCACTCGTAACGCAAAAAAACTGCACAGCTACAGCCCCACGTCGTGACAAGAGGCTCATGCCTCGGTAGACCGGTCCAGGTTACGGGCTGTGCCCCACCTTTCCTTCCACAGCTGAGAGAGAAACACAGTGTTCCTCAAACCAGGCCTGTTTTTTTCCCCCCCTCCTTTTTCCAACTGAATCATCGAACCATTTGCAGTCATTTCCGTTCCTCCACTTAGCGTGTGTTTCCACTATTTGGTGGTCTATCTGCTGCAGGTAGCACTCAATCAACTTATGTAATTGATCTGCCCTTATTTCCTGCCTGCGGCGAAGGCAACACATATGTAAAATGAAATAGCGAAACAAATCCCAGCATTGGTCGAGTGGAACAGCCTAACAGCATGGGAAATGCAGCTGGTCAGTGCATGATTGCTTAGTAAAGTTGGCTTGTAATGGAGAGTTACAGTCGAGGATTGGGAGTAAATAAATCCGTGGCAGGTTATAAAAGCTAGCTGGACTGTTTACCCCAACTGTGCTCTGAAATAGGTATGCCATGTCTGGCCAAGATTCAGGCAGGAGACTGCACTGAATGTCACCCCTTGTGTGCGAGGGAAAGCAATTAGGAAACGGCTTCAGACTGCGGGCTCCGGGGCTTCCGGGTCCAGCGGAGGAATTCGGCGGCTCTGAAAACGTCATCATTTCAGAATCATTTCAGAAAACTGACCTCAGGGCCCAAGGGAGCTGAAAGCCGCCTGACTGGAACAGAAATGCAGACAGACAAATTTATTTAAGGCGCACAGTACAGCATGACTGACAAAATGAGCGCACGGCCCATATCGACTGTGTCTTTGTTTAAAAAAGCTAAAGTATACCCAAAATGAATCATCCAATGAACACTGCACGTGTTCGCCATTTGGACAGGCACGTAGATTACTTCTATGCAGAAGCTATAGCCCAGGTAAAGCTCTTGTGTAGATGTATGAAACCTTTACAAATCAGACTCGTGAGGGTTATCAGCCTGACATCTACTTTGCACATCCACCTTAACACTTTCAATGAGATTCATCCTCTAAGATGAATTACATTTTCTTCCAAGCTTGAAAATCCTTCCACGATTCAATCAGATGCACAAGTCAGAAGATAAACCGCAAAGGTAAACGAATCGTGTTTTTGGCGAGAACATCCAAGGCGCCCTTTAATACGCAAGGCCCGGTGCTCTGTGAAGACGGGCGTGCGTCTGAGAGACTCGGAGTGTGTGCTGCGAGTCCCGTCTCTCCCGGTGCACGCAGTCTGCACGCCAGCCGCAGCGCAGCCTCGCAGGGATCGCAGGGCCGCAGCCGACCGCGCTTCATTAAAACCGACTCCCTTCAAGTTTACAGCTGCGCTCTTCACAGCTGCACACGCATTGCCTGTATAAAGCCTCGCAACGTGGAAAAGGGTAATTTTGATGGGCAGTTATTCTCCGCTACAGATCATTAAAGGTGTTCGTTAAAATTTACACACTGCAGCTAATCTTGAAAGCGCTCGTTTTCCATTGTAAAACTTTCTTGCTCATTTTAAGGAGACATTAAACTAGTCTGGATTTGAACCAGCCAAAGATTACCAAGGCTGAAATGCCAAGGGAAGTGTTCTTGTACTGAAGTCAAGTTTGCTATAAAATGATTACACTTTGAGTCATTCCATTCACAGTTCTATAAGACTGTCATTGGACAGTCCTTTCCAGAGAGAGATGTTCATACCTATTCCACACCGGTATCATAAATTCCTATGTATTAAGTGACATGAGATGGCATGGGGAGAGAACTATTCAATGAAAGAGGAAAAGAAAGAGACATAAAAAAATAGTAGCGGGGGAACACTTCAGCATAACCAAAATGTTGCTGTCTCCTCGCTCAGTAAGACAGAACATTTGCGGTGGGTGGTCATTCTGAAACAATCCAAATCAGCAGAGAGACATCGTAATAGTAATCAAAGTGAGATTTCAAAACAGTGGCTGGAAATCAATGAAGCCTTCTATACAGAAACGAATGAAAAAATGAAAAAATATACCCCCCCCACACACACACACACACACACACACACACACAGACACAGACACAGAAACAAGTTTCTATTTTTAGCTCAAGTATCAATCATCGCATCACTGAAATATTAAAGACTGAATTACAACGAAGAGACATGAAATATGCAGGGTCTCATTAAGGCAGACACACATTGAAGCGCGATATCCATTAAGTCAGGGTTGAGGGAGGGAAAAAATGGAGGGAATAAGCCCGGTGAAGCAGAAATGGGGGTGGGTTATCTGCCGAGACCTACGTCAAAGTAAGGGGCCTGCAGCATGCCCGAAGGGGTTTCAGGGGTCCTCTGTTTTTCCACCTTGGGGTCTTGCTTGTGCCCCGGGGGGCAGGTGCTACCGCTAGACCTCAACCACAGGCCTAAGCCCAGCCTGCCTTCCCTCTGCTTCCTTTCTGGAAACAGACATGTTCAGCATACTGACGGCCGTGATTAGGGTCCATCAGCATTGCCACATTGCCACCCAGGGGGTCCAGGGGGGGTCTGGGGCTCAAGCTTGGATACACAACCAGGTTCACTTCGCTCCACTCCTGTAGCTGTCCCTCCAGCTATTCCTGTTCTCCCAACCCGCGCCTCCTGTGTTCCTCTCCCTCTCCGTCTGTCGCCCTCTCTGGCTTCCAGAGGCGCTGTTTCAAAGCCTCCCCCCATCAATCAGAGAGGGAGCGGGAACAAAAAGAGAGGGAAGGAGAGAAAGTGACTTTTATTGGCGCGGGCAACACTGAGAGCAGCTCATTGGCTGTGTAGTATTTCCAGATGCTCCAGCTGGGTGTCTGGGACCACGCTGTCTGCCCGGGTTTCACAGAGGCAGCCTCCCGACCTCTGAGAAACCTCTTTACTACACAAAGAGGATTAATCAAGCACATGCATATCCTAATTGCTAGAGTATGACTCTTGAAAAAAGGCTGACTTTACAGATTTTTTTCCAAAGCAATTAGAGCGGGTATTCCATTTTTCCTACTAGTATGTCACATTTCAACATGAACAAAACATGTCCAGGTTAAAAGCTTTACAATCCATATTGTTTATATGACTTCAAGTAACACAAGAAGCCAAACATAAGCTCATTACTAATGTAAAAATGCAATGCTAATATGACACTGCATTACAAGAATCCAGGGTGTCACCAGAACTATTAAAATGTACTAATGATAAATACTGTAATTTCATCAAGTATATGGTGATATTAAAAGTATTTACATTTGTAGCATGCACAGACATGTAACACAATTACCACTGTATAGACCGGCTGTCTTTGACACTGCAATCCAGTAAGTCCCGCTTCAAGCCAAAAGGCTGATTTCAAAGGATTCTATATAAGGTGTACTGTAAGTTTCTAGTACATTCCTTGTGAATTCACAGATGGAATCTCTAACATCTAATTCCAACAGTGATTTGACAGACTTTTTAAAGGTCATAACTGTTTTCTCCCCATATATTCCTCTGGCTTTTAATTATAGTACTGCTGTATTTTCTGCACTTTTCAATTTCTTGGTTTCAAAATCACTTGGACCTCGCCCCTGAAACGAGTCATGACACACCTTCTCTGTCTTCCAAACCTGGCTGAACCTCATTCTGCTAAGTGTTAATTGTTCACATGAAAAGAAAAAAAAAAACCTTGCCTGTGGTCAGTCCGTGAGGTCAACCATGGTTCTATTTAGCAGTGAGAGCCTTAAACCACAGGGCCTTTAATTAACAGTTAGGCCATACAAAGACTCCTTTTGGGTGAGAAGAAAACCATCGCCGCTTTTCAATTGCCTGAGAAGCTGAACAGCTGGCCAGGGCGCAAGGTCTATAAGCTAAAGTCAGAAAGCCTAGTCAGGCCGCAACACTGCAATCCCCCGCTAACCCACCCCATCCAGCTCTTATGCGCACGCTCCAGACTCGCTATAGAAGATGTTCGTTACGGAAGCCCTTCGGCACCCCCTGAGACAACAGCCCGTGAAGCTGCTGTTAGTAGTGACACAGTACTTGAGATGTAACATTTCCCTGGGCCGTCCCGGTCGGAACTCCTCTGTCATCAGCGTGACATGCTGCTGAATCACTCAGTGACCGAGTGCTGCCTACCAGTGCCCGCCTGTTCATACTACCTCCTACCATTTCCAGCTGTTCAGCATGAGCGGAATGTGTGACACACCGGCACTCCAGCCTGGGTCTCATTAAACTGGGGCATCCTTCCACCCTTTCAAATCCCTCCTAGTGGATTCACGGCAGAGACTGCTCACAGTTACACTCTAACAGGGATGGTACTGTCACCGGACCGCAAATTGCATTTGAATAACAATATTTAACATTATTTAAGCTTATTTAACTTTATTTAAAAACATTTAACTTATTTTTTTTTAACTTAATTTTTTTTAAACATTACTTAAAATTTAACATTACTGAATTGTACCCCAATCAATGGCAAAGCTATGACTTACAAGCCGTAATGTCGTGCATTGAGTGCTTCCTTTCTGTATCGTCAGCGCCGGAACTCCCGTCTCCACTAGCCTCAAATTTGTCACCAATGAAAGTAAACTCAGTGAAAGATGCCAATTCAGCTGTCTGCTCATTTTGCACAGATATATTAACTTGTACCTTGCTCATTGGTTTAACAATTTTCCAGTTCCACTTCATTAAAAAGTAATTACTACTGGCACCCCCTGATAAGTTCAAATTGTTTTCTAAATCCTTAATTAAGGGAGCCTGAAAAGCAAACTGTAAGCAGTGGCTTCTTCAACAGCGATTCCTTTCTACTGTAAATACACACAAATCAAATGAGCTCCATAAAACCACAGAAGCAGAACGAACAGTGCTGGCCCTTGCTTTGCAAGCCTTATTCTTATTTAGTTAAATTACTGAAAAAGGTCATATCGACAATATACCGGAATTACTGAGAAAGCAAGTATTTCTCTTTCAAATAAGTTTTTGTTATCTGCTACACACAGGGACACTTACACCATGGTTCATTTTCTCTGGCCTTATGTATGTGCACACACACACACACACTCACACACACACACACACAAACACATACACACAAACATATGCACACGCACACACACACACACACACACACACACACGCGCGCGCGCACACACAATTCATTTTCATTTCAACGGCATGTGAAAACGACTCCCCATGCTCAGCTGAGCTTCAGGAAGCGGACAGGACGTATGAGTCTATTTCAGACTGGCGAAACCACAGACCGGTCAACACCTGGCGTGTGGGTTCTTTTCTGTCAGTGGTAACAGTGTCTAATGCCGTGACTAAAGGCAGACAAATATACCGTAAATAGCATCACCGGCCGGAGTCATTCGAGTATCCGCACGCATTGCTGATGTTGACTGTTAAACCCCGGCCAGTACTGCCAATGCAGCAGTAACCCACCCCTGTCCCAGAGGCCCTAATCATTCTCCTGATATTGGGCTGACAGGTAGTGCCCTCATTGCTAAATTGAAAGACTCCCCTCCCCCTCCTTTCCTTCCCTTTCTGCTGTTCCTCAGCAACTGCCTCTCTGATCTCAACAGCAAAATAATAAACAGACAAACTCTCCCCGTCTCAAAAGCTGCACTTGGTAGATGCGCTGCGAGGAGATCAGAGGTGTCTCTCCAGTTTAGGCACTGAGAGAGAGTTCAGTAAACACGAGACCGGTTGCACTAGCAGGAGGCAACACACTGGAGACTGTTCAGGAAGCTGGAGGGGTATTTAAGAGAGGTCCGTTTGAGGGCCCCGCTGCCACAGTACGATCAGTTTAAAGGGGCTTGATGGGGTATACAGGGGCTGCTCTTGTCATTTTTCTTCAGCTTTGTAAAAGCTTCAGAAAACTAGCGCCTTTTCCATTAATACAGTGCATTCAGAAAGTATTCAGACCCCTTCACTTTTGTTATGTTGCAGCCTTATGCTAAAATCATTTTTCCCTCATCAATCTGCACTCAATACCCCATAATGACAAAGCGAAAACAGGATTTTAGAAGCTTTTGCAAATTTATTCAAATAAAAAACTGAAATAACACATTGACATAAGTATTTACACCCTTTTCTATGAAACTTGAAATGCATTGTATTGCCATGCATGGCAAAGCTAAAAATATACAAGCTGTAGAGCCTGTGTGGGTGAATGGCTAATGGCACTTGCTGGGAAATGACCTAAGCTTAGTGTTCAGCTTCCAAGAACAGAGCCCTCCACAAGGCATTGAAAAACAATTAACATTAATGCTACACTATAAATGCGTACCTTATATAGTAAAATGTGAAAAAATAAGTGTCCAGGCAATACAAGGACTGAACAGTGACAATTGTTCAACCTTTAAAAACCACCACTGGCGTCCAGCTCCCAGTGAGAATACCGCTGCTTAGTCTCAACAAGGCAACAAAACAAAAATCTTAAAGACAATTAGAGATGATTGAATTCTGGGAGAGGAACCCACCTCCTGGTCAACTGTTGAAATGAACAGCTGTCTTGAGGAGAGTGGCCAGGGGTGGACAGTCTTTTGATTGATAGCTACCCGAACTCACCAAAATAATTGAATAATTAATTAATTAAATAACTCCAGGAGTAGTCCAGGTTCACTTTATCTTACATCCTTTCATCTCCCTTTGTGAAGTGTTCCATGTACAAAAGGGATAGCATCATTTGTGCTCAGGCAAACAGCCTTTGTGCAGTCAACACTTTCATCCATCCAGCTATTGTAATTTACTACCACCCATGTAAAACACACTTAGTCTTTCAATTTTAAAATAGCTCTTATAAAGGTTTTTGCTACTCTGAATGGCAAAGTAATAATAAAGGAAAAACTGAATGGTGAATCATAAACTCCAGTGAGGTTCTTTGGCAATGCAGTCACCCCTGAGCTGCGTGTAGCAGGAACTTCTGCTTAAGATGAATAAGAGACCACAGTATATTCACTCTCACTGGCAGATGACCATAACAGCTTCAGCGCTGAAATTTGTAAAGAGGACAAATAAAGCTCTTGGGGATGTGGAGAACTGCTCAGATAACAAAGGTGATGACAAAGTAGATGCAGTGATACCCACCGTGCATCAGAGTGGCTGCAGTATCTGGAGAGAAATACCCTTCCGATCAACCCCCACTCCCCCCCTTTCCAGATGGGAGCTGGCAAACGCGGTCCTTTTACACTTTGGTCAGCACATTTTTCTGCTCACCTTCCTCTTTTTTAAGCAGTAAAGTATATTCTGTCATGGTGGGGCAGATTAACCCCCCCCCCCCCACCCCCCCCGCCCCTGCCCAGAACAGCGTTCCACCCCTGTCTACCCGTGATACAGCCACTGAGTATGATCACTGTCACAGAGGGGAGACGGCAGCTCTCCTGCCTGGAACACCGCAGCCACCGCGGACACGTGCCGTGAGTGGCAGGGTGACACAGCATCTGACGGCACAAACAGCGTGCGACTTTAACGGGAACGGCATTCCAGAGATGCTTTCATTGTTTTTATGATACTTCCATTTTTGTATGTCCTTCAACAGAGGCCCGGTGCTTCAGAGAGCTCGAGCGTAATTAAACTCCAGAGATGTTCAACAGGCATTATTAGGCTTGTGTCAATGGCTCAGATCGGGCAAACTCTTTACCATGTTACTGGAAGTAATGTGAAAATGGCTGTTTTGATGGGAATGCAAAAATGTTGGTGATATGAATGATTAACGTAAACTCCTGCTAAAGATGCACAAAGTATTACTACTGACGTGAAGCCCTTTTTTTAATACGAGTGTGTTTTATTATTGTTTAGAGGGGTTTAGGCCACTCCAGGAAGCATTCCAGGTGAGTTAAATGATTGAGAAAAGAATGGTTCTATTTAATCCCCAAAGACTGATTCAAACATCATTACTATTGACTGCAACTGACTTTCCGTCTTGTAACTTACATCTAAGTTGAACCCCTGCCCAATAAGCTAAGGCTTATGTTTTGAGGACACATTCAAGAGCAATTTAACTTTGTTTTCAAGAGGACTGTTCCCATGTTTGGACTTCTTATCACCTCCACAGGTCTCCATGCAACACTTTCTCTTTGCCGTTCACCCTCCACCTATCCCATCAAGCCTTGCAGGCCAAACAGTGAGTCACAGCATTAGTAATGATGGCTTAGTTGCTTTAGAGGAGCGAGCTCTTGACATATGAGGTTCTGATGCATCACCGGGGGAGATCTCCAGGAGAGGTCCGTACTGAAATGGGTCGCAGTTGACTGCTCAGCCATCAGTGCCATTCCCAGACGGTGTGTGAGAGCCGTGACAGGTAATTCTGCTTAATGAGGCCACACAGGCAGAGAGCGCAGTCGAGTCGTGAGCGATTTCCTCGGCTCTGAGTCACCGCCTCGTGTCCCGGTCATGCCGTATGCTTCCCTGCGGGCTGAGGAAATGAAGCTCTGACGGCCGTTTATCGGTGTGGCACCTTTGTGTCGGTGGGTGTGATACACCCCCCCCAGCCACTCCCCTCCCCAACTCATCCTATGCCCTGTACTCCAGCACACGGTCACTTTGAGTGTGCTGAGCTCAACAATGGCAGTTCAGTCCAGTGTCCAGCAAGAGCTTTAGAAAATGCAGACACCCAAGGGCAACCAGACCCCCCAGCCCCACGGCCACAGGCAGGCTGGCGCAAATGTCCGAGAGCAAAGCCAAGGACCTGAGCAGCTGTTCAGTTCAGCCACCTCCCCAAGACTCTCTCGAATTCTGCCCACTCAGTAGCAGGTGTTTGCTGGCCTGAGAGCCATGATCCAGCTCTGTGCCAGTGCTCCAAGTTTCCCCTTCTGTCAGCCAGGCCCCCAGAGGGGGTGGCGTGACCTCTGATGCATGGCACTTTCACGCCTAACCCCATGGCGCTTCAGCCCTCCTAAGCACGTCAGCGGCAGGCAACCTAGGCTCATGTACCTTGCGCCACAGGTATGTTTCTGGCCTGGTGACTTCGTTGTCCTCCTCTTTATTTAGCCTCCACCCACTGAGAGCTGTCCAGCCGGGAGGATATTAATTGTTTGTCTCAGTGAACTGTGGCAGCGGATAACGTGACAGACTCACGGTCCAACATTCCCGAAACGTGACACCGCAACAACTGTATTCTGTGCATAGTGGTGCAATATGATGATTCTTCGGTATAAGGTTAGTGAACACCACAGGCTAAGCAAAGTTTTTACGGAAGGATCAGTATTATACAGATGAAAGGAGAGTACATTTCATAGGGTGGAGAAAAAGGAGAAGGAAGTCCAGAGCAACTTACATCAATTACTATTTTTTTTACCCATAGGTTACCCATTTATACAGCTGGATATTTACTGTCTGTAAATATCCAGCTGTATAAATACTGTACCCCCTTACTAAGGGTACAGTAGCAGTGGCCCATTGGGAAAATCAAATTGGCAACTTTTTGGTTACAAGTCCTGTTCCTTAGCCACTATGCTACACTGTTGGAAGTGATGTCTTAAAGTAGGCTCATAGTAGGATGTAACAACTGCCGTTTAGAATGTGATGACACCTCCTTCTCCTCTTCCTTCTCTGCAGCCCAGACAGAAGTTAAAGCAAGTGACGTTCAGTCCTGGGCCACAGTCCTGCAGATCCACCTAGCTTTGCGCTAAACACAAGAGAACTGGTGAAGGAAGCTGGTCTGATTCAAGACAGTGATTGTTTGAATTGAGCGGTCTAGCACACCGCTGGAATGAATACTCTACAGGACCAGGGCTGGGTAGCCCTCGACTGAAGTATGAATGTACTGTATGTCACATTAGCAGATCTGGCCACTACACCTCTAACATTCAGGAGAGGGGGAAGGGTCCTATAATGGCTGAAAGAAAAAATCCACACTTCGGCAGCAACTGCAGGTAATATTAATAATGTATAAACCTCCTATGTACTCCAATAGTGTAACAGTCCCTTTATCACACTCTGTTAACACATCCGAGCGATAAAGGGCCTTAGACGACAGAATCCGGTGATTGAAAAAGGTGACGTGTGAGAGGCGGAAATAAAGACAACCCAGGGTGCACCATAGCATTCCAAGGAAAGGGATAAGGTGGCAGCAAATTTGGAGTTGGGAAGTCTTCAGCACATCGCAGGAGGGGAACTCCATCAATTTGCAGGAGAACAAGGTGGTAAGGACACCTCCCAGGCAACTGCAGTGGCTCAAATGGAGTCTGCTGGAAGAAACTCATTACGAGGGAGGAGAGCGGAGGAGGAATAAATCACCCTGATTGCGGCCAGACACAGCGAGGGCAGAGAGGGGAGCACGGAGCCTGCGGGGGCACCGGCTCTTAGCATGCGCTGGGACCAGTGCCGGGTGGCAGGCCCGACACCGTTTGAATGTGGCTTCTGAGCGCATCCCTACTCCTGAAAGCCCTGATGCTGAGACACGCACACGCACTGTATCCGCAGGGAGAGTAAAGCAGACCTTTACTGAAGCTCCAGTCTGTAGAGGTCATGGACAGAAAATACTGGAGGGCCATTCATACAGCACATATAGAAAAAAACAAGCTCCACCCCCGCCGTGCCACTGAGGGTTCAGCAGGGACAGAGATGTTCTCCCTTGGTGTATGGTCCTGGTATAACTGAAAAAGGATAAGCAAGGGGGCTGTTTTAGTGAGCCCTGATTGGTGGCCTCTTCACTCCCACAACTCCCCCCCTGGCGGAGGGAAAAAATAAATCTTCCAGCTTATGTCGTGGTGCCTGTGGTCTCATGTTGGTTCCTGGGAATCAGCAGTCCCACAGCCCTAACCCAATATCGATTCACTTTAGAGTAGAGAACACCCTCACCTGTGCAGTGACATAGCAGCAGTGCTCTCCTACTTCAGCCTGGGAGGGGCCACCAGCTGCTGTCACAAAAAAAGTCAACAGCCCATTGGTTTGCCTGAACATGACACTTCCCAGATGTGAAGAACTAAAGACTGATCATCTGACAGGCTAAATGGCTCTTAATCCTTCTTCTAACAAAACATTCATTTCACCAAACATGTAGATAAACATAATTTATCCTCTCAAGTTTAATGATTTAAAAATCATTGCTGGAGCAAAGGCGTAAAGCCCTCTTATGGGTTTACATTCGAAAAGGTCAATGTCAAACATCCAGACAGTCTATCTGGAATAATTAGTCCCAGAATGCATCTCTACCAAAGCTGGTCAGACATAATGAAGGCTGTCCCCCATGTAGTTAAATGATTATTTCAGCTTTCATAACTAAAAACAACCCTGTACACTTGAAGCCAAAAAATGGTTTCTCAACATATTCACTCATATCCATGGACCAGGTGGTACATGCCAATAATGCATACTGATTGGCCAGCTTTGCAAACCTTCAGGCCAACAATGAATGGCCCATTCACACTACAATCCAAGTCGTCCAGTGCAATGTTTTCATTTCTTAATCAGCACACTGGTTAAATAGCACACTTCAACTGTTCAAACAAGCATAAAGTTCAAACAGTATAATCTGATTATGAGTATGAGATTATAACAGAGTCCTTTCCGCAGTATACCCAAAACCCTTACCATAGAGCTTCACACGTGCTCCAAACCATCGACATTACAACAGTGGGGTGTTTTTCCAACTTGCAAAATAGTTTTTCTGGCTAATTTCTGCATTTTATGTTTTGTGCCTTTTATGTTTATAAAGATAAAGTTTCCACTAGGTTCTTTCCTGCTATGGTTTCTATTAATGTGTGCTAGGAGAATTCAGTCTCACACTCCTATTGGTTTGACAGCCTCTGATAATTTGTCTGTGAGACCAAGCACTTGGGACGCACAAGTAAAATTAATTCCAGGTTCAGAATATAATCTCTGCTGTGACAAAGCAGTTTTCTTTTGTTTTCAAACTACTTGAGAGATTGAAGAGCTCTGTGATATGGCTGATGTAGCTAAACTGTGATCTCAGGGCTATGAGGAGAGGCTGCTCAGAGCCCAGTGGTTCACACTAGAGCAGACTGATTTTATGAACAGTGTGAGTTGCTTTCTCAAACCTTCAGACTGAGTTTATGGAGAAAACCTTTGTTTACTAGAATCCATGGTCTAGATGTCCCTGTATGTGTCTACTCTTCCTGAAGCTCGTAAATGTGTGTGCTTGTGTGTGTGTATGTGTGTGTATTTCTTTTAACAGACACCACTCTGAGGGGGAGAGTAAGAGATGGGCACAGATGTGAGAACTGCTCTTGGGGATTCTGTGGCTGATCTGTGAACTGTGCTCCAATTAGCCTGGTCCCAGAAGGCACCACATCACTGTAAAGACCGAAAATGACACCACTGTAGAGAATAGGAATTACAAGACACTGCTAACCACGGCACTAAACTAGACCACTGAACACTTCATTACACCCATGTCTCCCCACAGAGGATAAACCACGTCACTGTACAGCACAGACATGACACACTATTTTACAGTACAGACACCGTACACCACAGGCCAAAATAAAAAAATGCACAGCTTCAAAAGAAGACTCAACATTACAACATTCTTTGACACATTATAATATGGCATATTCTGTGCTTCTTGTCCCTCCAGCTACAGGCATACTGAGAGAGGAACAAACAAGGAAAAGTTTCTTACCCTATGGACTGGTAATGCCCCATTCCTTGGAATTGCTATTTAGGCTTATGTGCTGCCGCTATGGGGCTGAGCTGCTTTCTGAATTGATAGGTTCGCTCTGCCAAATGAGCTGGAATGTCTGGTACAGTGCAGGGTGCTGACAGACTGAGCAAAGGAATGATTTCTTTCATATCCTTAATTCTCTGTCATTAAACAAATACTGTAATGTTCACCCTGATATAGCTGTGAATTGAAGGGAAGTAATTATGTTGTTATTCAACCTGTCATTTGGAGCCAGGAGTGAAAGTGGGGGGAGTTTTTTTTTTTTAAGCGTTCCTCATATGCATAACGGCAGCTTTGCACCGTTTGAAACAGCCATTGCGCTTTGCATCTTCCCTTGTCAGGTGCTTCTGTAGAAAAGGCACTAATGCAGCGTGACAGCAGACCGGCCATGTCTTTAATAGACTGTGCGAAGTAATGCTTCGTGTGGCCATTTCAGTAGCAATACTTTCTGGCAGTTTTTGCTCAGTTTAGCCCGTCATTCAGAAAAGAGAGATCTGGGGCCGGTTTAGTGTTTTGTGAGTCGTGTGCGCTGGTGCATAAATGAAGTCTTTTTATTCACTGCTTGGCTGCACTTTTATCTCAATCTCTCAGCCACATTAGGTGGATCCGGACTGACGGAGGGAGCCCACTCTGAGCGACAGCTGGGATTAGTGTTTCTATTTACCAATAACAAAAAAGCCTAGGACGAAAAAAAAAACAGCCAACTCCAGGAGTGTCTATAAATAGCTCCTGATAGAGAGCACTGTGTTAAGAAACAGGCCTGTGTTGTGTTTCAGTGACTGGATCAGGATCGGGATACACTCTCCTCAGAGGCGCTGCAGACTGCCGCATCCCAGTCCACGCCCCCGTGGCCTTCGCCCAGGAGCCTTGCTGATCTGCAGTCAGTACTTAGCGTGTCATGTAAAATCCTCACTTGCTAATCCCTGATCCAGGGCCAGGCTGACTTAGGGCCTCCTACAACTGTCTTCATCAGCGCACCCCTCCCAGACAGAGGTTTGTGCTCCAAGTGGACTTCTTTCACCCTGCGACTTAATGCATCTGATGGATGACAAACAAGAATGCCCATTACTGAAATTCTGTACCATTATCTGTTCATCTTTCAGAAGGGGAACAGCCTCTTAAGAAGTAGGATGGACATGTCGGCCTGTGCATCTGTGTGCAATGCTAATTTGTCTGTTCTCAGACAAATCCACCCCAGCTATGTATCCGAGGAGAGCACACTACAGGAAGTCACCAGTGCTGCTTAATTGAATACATGTCACCTGTCACGATGTAATCCTGTCTGCTCCAGAAGCCTCCCTCTGCTGAGTACTTGGAACCAGGGGCTCCTGTTGTCTCTCACTACTGTACAGAACAAAGATACTGACATGACCCCTGAGCCCTGTTCATGTCACTCTGAAGACGTATTAAACCACCATAATCCCTTCGCTGTGGTGGATCTCACAGGTGGTTAATTCATTGTAATAAAATTTCTACACCTCACTGACAATGATAATCTGAGCTCCTTCAGTACTGATCACCTGACAGTGGCCGACTGTGATACCTTTTTTTTTTTCTCACCGGGTGTATTCCAAGGAACGACGTCAGTTGAAATGACCACAGCCTTACTGGGGCTCTTGAGACAAAACCAGATCATGAATGCTTTCTGCCAAAAAGGAGTTCCTCATTTCAAAGCCCAGAATATTCTGCCTATCTGTGTGTGGACTGGCTTTAACAAAGCCTTTGGTTTGCTTGTATGGCTCACGTGGTGAACCAGGAAGCGTTGTGGGAGTGAGGGGTTGCTTGACTGAATTCCAAACCGTCACACTGGTGCGAACGGGCCACGGTGTATGCAGATAACAAGCTCTCCCATCCGAGCCACTGTGCAGTCTCACAAATCTTGATCTGAGGCAGCCCGCCAGCCAGACCGGAGTTGCAACGTCCGTGCGGCAGCTGCAGCCAGTGTTTTTCCATAAGCTGTGGCGTTAGAACGAGTTTACCCCAGACGCCCCGTGGAGGTGTTTTTCCTCACACTGTCCCTCAGGCTGTAATGAGATTGCCGATTCTCTCCATCCTGGGCCCGGCACAGATGTTGGGCTGCATGCTAAACCCTGTCAAACAGGGGAGGCTGCTCTACACTGGCAACCCGGCAGTTTACCTGTCCTCTACAGAGGTGTCAATGTGCCACTGGCAGTATGGAGTGTGAGCCATTAATTCATGCCATACATGTATGATGTCACTCCTGAATCATAATATATTATTATGGTAGTCCAGTTACCTGGTATTTTGGCATGGTAAAGGCCTATGAAATGTTCAAGGGTTCTGTTTTCTGTGTCACAAATTATATCTTACAGTCTCTGTGATTCCAACGCACTGGGCTTATCACACCATCTGAATGCTTCAGCCAACACATGCTCGTAATGGCTCTTAGTCATTTGGCAAGGAGAGGCACCCGTGTGCTGTCACTGAATACTACCTGGGGCAGCAGTCTGATGTACTGCTTAAGGCATTGGGCTAGTAACCATGAGGATGCAGGTTTGGTTCTCAGGTTGGCACTACTGTTTTAACCTTGGGAAAGAAGCTTAATCTGATTTGTCTCAACACATAACCAGCTGTCTAAATCAATAACATGTAAAAAATGTAAGCTATGGAAATCAATCTGGATAAAAAGCATCTGGTAAGCAAATGGAATGTTCCTGAACAAGAGATTATATCAGAGGAAACGTGATTAACTACTTCACCTGTCAAAACAGCAAGGCTCTTTGAGTACTGGCTGCTGTCTATGTGTTTGTGTGTGTGTGTGTGTGTGTGTATGTATGTTTGTGTGTTTAATATGTGCATACATCAGATCATGATTAACTCTACCTCTGGGGCCAGTACACCTCTGTCATTGGCATAGTGGGATATGTATTTGAGAGGATTGGTAGTTTTCATTGAAATGTCTGCTTATCCTAGCTGCGTGCCTAAACTAAGAAGCTCATTTGTTTCTCTTAGGGATTCAGCTGGATTGCGGGAGTCAGCCACTGAAAAGCCACTCCCACTCTCTGCCCATGCTCCGAGCCCCTGACAGCTTCTATCATGATAATTTATGCATTACATTTCCCCTGCCTTCCATCCGGTGTACTTTAAAACCTGAAAGGTAACCATATAAGGGAACCGTGCGCATCTTTGAGTGTGCCACACATATGAAGCCTCATTGTTTGGTAACACTGAGTGGAATAGCCTGTTTTCAAGGAAGGTGGAGTTCAACACAAAATGCCCTGTAGCTCTATCTGAAACCCCTGTACATATATGAGGGTAAATAAACTGTGAGCTGGTGTAGGCCATTTGTGTGTGTGTGTGATAGGGAGAAAGGGGGGGGGGCAGAGGGAGGGAAAAGAGAGAGAGAGCACACAGCTTCAGGTGTTGGTGGCAGAGATAGGAAACAGGTCCAGACAGAACAGGCAGAGTAGGGAGATGTTTCCTCATAACATAGCTCTGACCCAATACATCCACAGTACAGCACTTTGTGTCCATCTTCCAAGGTGAATACCAGTCTGAGAGGTTCCCCTAAACTGCAGCCCAGTCACTGCAGCATAACCAATAATAAAATACCAATCAGTGGAAAGTTTTTTTTTTAATTCACACCAACACATTTGGAGGCTTGGGATAATATAGAATGTTTTCTGGAACTGTTTTGTTTATAAGATGTTGGTGGTGGAGCGAAACCACAGGTGTGCCTGAACTGTGTTTTCTACCCAGTGGAAAGTCACAGGTGTGACTTGTATGGCATCTCATGCAAATTTGGATACCACCAGAGGTGTGACATAGAACAAAGCTCATATTCTCCCCACACATTACATTATATTCATTTAGCAGATGCTCTTATCCAGAGTGACTTTCACTCACTGCCTACGCTGCGGATTCTCCTGTAAACAACTCCTCATCATATACTGTACCCCTCACTGTGCAACTCTCTATGTAAAACATTCTTTGTGTTTCCCGCTGTCTGCTTTAGATATGGACGCCAGCCAAGAGAACATGCTTCAGTGACAGAGAAATGATGGGCCTGTTCTAGATAGGTAGGAAAATTCCTTGTTTACTAACTCGAGTGCCGTGTCACGAAGTACGCCAGCATGCAAGAGGCTGGCTCTTTAAAGACAGAATCTCTCACGGTGTCCTTGTAGACATCCATTCCTTTTTCTACAGGCGATAATTTAGCACCCTGTGGCTGTTCAACCGCTTCCCATCAAAACATCATCACAGGATGAAGTGATTACATTTCTAATTGCCTTTATTGACTTACTTCAATTGCCCCGCAACAAGCTTACACAGCAGAACGATCATCTTGCGTCTTTGCAGCTTAGGCCAAATGACTTATTCCGGGTATTTTGGGTTGGGGAGTTAACACTTCAGCACATGTACTGCACCGCTGAGAGGGCAGTACCTCACCTTTCCAGACAACACACAAGTGCACTGAATTCATTATTAAAGATTAAGGTTTTTCTGTAGCTTGGACACCAGTGGTTATGATTCAGCCAGAGCCGGAGAGGGACCAGAAGGCAGGGAGAGTTGCAGCCAAACAGGCCCGGTGAGGGGGAGCAGATTCGGCACGGCGGGGAGGATGGGGGACAAAGGGGGGTAGTGGGCAGCCACCAGGGCTGGAGGTACCTGGCAGCTCTGGTGCCTCTGCCCGGGGTCACATGGTATGCCTGCGGAGGGTGACGAGGCGCTGGCTATTTCCGAACCCTGCCACTCTGACGCATTGCCCACTTTCGCAGGCATCCCATTTCCCCTCAGTGTAATTACACATCTAATTAAGGCTCTAATTTTACAGCAAATGAATCGCCATGGCCAGCACTGCCTCTGCACGCTAGCAGCCCGGCCGCACTGGGTCTTTCATCACGCGTGCATTTGTGTATGTGTGTGTATGTGTGTACATGTGTGCATGTCTTTTTGTGTGTGTGTGCGTGTGCGTGTTTGTATGAGTGGCTGTGTGCAGTGGTGGTCCTTCCCAATAACGCATGTACATAAACAAGCGCTGTTTGGGCATGGTGCTATAGCACAGAGAGAACAGTGCCAGACCTTAGACATGGGGGGGCCTGTGTGTGCCTGTGCTCTCACCTTATGGGGGCTAACAGACACACAGTAAAGTACACATTCATCTGTATTACCTGTTCTCTGTACTCTATGTGTGGCACTTTGCACCAGTGTGGGCTCCCTCCTGAACATTCATGAAAACTTCTTCAGCTATATGAACTGTTGCTCTGAGGTGAGCCGGGTCACCTGACTGCTTTGGACATCTTACAAGTGACAGCATGCAGAGAGAATGAGGGGGCAAGTTTTAAGGAGAGTGGCAGCCGATGGAGAATCAGACTTAACTTGATAAGAAAACTGCCACTCAGGCTCCTGACCCAATCAGAGAGAAACAAATTATCACAGACCCCTTCATTAAATCTGACATTTGCTTATTCCCCTCTATGACACACAGTTCACAAGTCAATGTGACAGTGAAGTCATCAACTCTTCACCTGGCCTCTGTCCCTGCCACATATGGAAATAAGCTGCTATTTTGATGCAAGGAAAGCCTAAATTTCACCTCTATAAATAATATTGTCTTAAACTACCAAATTTAAATTTAGGTGAAACACAAAGTTCAATATGTCTTCAAAACATTTCTCTGGCTATTAATATCATTATCAGTGTCATTGGGATATTGAAACACTAAGAAAATCTTTCTTGGTCAGACCATGAAACACAGTGAACACACATTGTGATTTGCATATTCATGATTGGTGAACTTCTTTATCAGATGTTTTGCATGCTGTCAAGCTTGCAATTTTGAGGCATGTGCATACTTCACAGTTCTATGCACCTCTTTTGGCAACAACATCATACAAACTGTACAAACTTGTACTTTAAACAGCCTTTTGCGCTGGATCTAGTGTTTTGAAACAGGCACGATTGGCTCAATTTATCATCTGCTTGGTATCTTGTAGATATTAACTTATTTCAAACAGACCTATGTAGTCATCGGTTTCTAGGAAAAAGCAACAAGCCTCATATCTTTTCCTGAGAAAAGCCTGAGCCCCAGGTGTGTTGCAGGGTGTGGCCCTGGGCAAACCCATGGCAGCCTATAATGGGAGCAAACACAATCCCTCTGAAAAGAGATTTACCAGGAAGCTCCTGCTTACAGTGCTGAAGATATGGAATTAAAAGCAGTAGCCTGTTTGCACTGAGATATAATTACAGGGAGAACATCATTCTCTCTATTGTTTGATTCGGTCTCACTGTCGCAGAGCAGCTAACCCTAGTTTGTGAGGAAGGCAATCAAGCAGGTTTCCCAGCTCTCTTTAAATTTCCAACACCCTTAGAAATGGGGAAGAAAGATAAATGGTTCAGTCACTCCAATGGTGAGTTGAATCAGGTGGTCAAGAACTTGGTTGAGTGGAAAAAAAGCCTTAAGACTCCAGAAAGCACAACGGCACAGGGGTTGCTTTACATATAGAACTGGAACTAGGCTGTGAGGCTGTGCCTTGTTTTTGCTTGCCAATCTCAGTATGCATGGCCTGTAGAAAGAGGTGTTTGCCAGAAAAGCGGGAGAGTCTACCCAGAGCAGGATTCCATCAACACCTTCTGATCTTCTGCTTCTTTGCCTCTGTCTAGTGACAGGACACATGGTCAGTCACTGCTGGGAGTGTTTCCAGGAGCTAAGTAGAGGAGTACTCACAGTGGCTGCATCCTAATATGTGTCCTCTGTTTGAGGAGGCAAATCGAGTTTCATCCATCTTTTCAACACCATCCAACAACAATAACCTAAAATGGCCTCGAAAGAACTATAGGGAGCCGAGATGAAGAATCCACATCGTCAGATGGTTCAGTCAAAACACTGAGGTGGCTAATTTCGATAGTGCCTGGAGAGTCCTTCCTGGAGACTCCCTGCAGGCTCTGAATAAACCAATTCATCATGTTATGTCAAATAACAAACTGGATTATGAAGCTGCTGTATTGGGATGTTTTGGTTACTTAGTAGCATTACTCCGAGTCCTTTTTTAATTACGAAAAATAAATTGAATTCTTCACAGAAAGAAACATGACACAGGCTCTGGCAGCTAGAGAAGGATGAAAGCTTAACAGTCTTACAGCCTGGCCTCTACAAGGAAGCTCCTTTAAAATTCAAAAACAAGGAGCATGTAAACTGCCTCAACACATTGTTTTATGCATTGTACTCCATACAATGGCATGAACTGTTGACAACATGTAAGAATAAGTGTGTAAATCTGTTGTGGGACTTGTAACCAGCTGTAATTCATGGAAATAAACTCAAAAGCAAATAACAAATTACTGCCACCAAAGGAAGCTCAATACTATCCTGAAATGCACTGGAAACAGTAATGAATTTGGAAACAGACAAAGACCCTTAATTGTTCATGTTCAATGAACAATTAATAGTTTTATCATTGTTCTGAGGCAACTGAACATTTTGTTTATGCCATGGGGGGGCTTTACTGTTACACTGCAGTTTACCCCAGGCAGTCGGACTCCTAGTTTAATCATGAAATTTCAATAAAGTGTTATTTTTACAACACAATAAAAGGTCACATTTTCTCTCCCTGTCTGTTTCAGATGAGATTGTAATGACACCAGTAAAGATGTCCTGAAAATGAGAATGCAGCTGGCACACATTAACAACTGCTTTAGGGTTGTCAGCTGCACCAGGAGGAGAAATGGTCTCGATTTAAAACATTTTTTTCTTTAGTTTTAAGAGAACAATAATAGCAATAACAATAAAAAGTTTTTCAGGATTTACTGGCGACTGTGGAAATTTAATCAGGTCTCACTTGAAACAAATAATCACCCCACCTCTTCGGGGAAAGGAAAATACAGCATAAAAAATAACTGCCTTGACAAAAAAGGTTTTCCCATGACAAGTGTGCTTGTGGGTTTCACCCAGACAGCGATGCAACACGCGCTCGCCAGCTTCACACATGGACCCATGAAAGCCAACCAATAAAAGTGGAGGGAAAAAGACGTTTACCAGCAGCTTTGCGCTCACACGGTGCTTCTCACAGCTGCATATGCTTTCTGGAGTTTCGCAGGCGTGGCTGGGCACCGCGAGACCTGCGGCAGTCTGACACCATCTCCGCATTTGCTCGGCACTGGTCACATGGTTGCACATCGTGGGCTCAATAAAGCAGAAGAGCTCTCTATCTGTGTTATCCCGATGAGGACTCATGTATGTAAATGGTAACATATGTCATATTTGATGCAAGACCTAATTTAATGGCGCACATTGCTCATTACAAATATTACTTATTACAACTTGTTACTTCTCAATTTCTTACTACCGCCTATTGATTTTGTATGAAAACACCTGTGCTTGTTGAAAAGTGTTGCTCATGTATGATGCCACTCTATGCCGTGATGAGAAACAGCAGATGGATCATCTACTCTCTGAATGGGTTAAAGATCTGAGGTCACAGCTAATCAGGTTAGGGCCCCACCTCAGCTCACTCCTGCTGTAATTGATGCATTTAGAGTGCTGCCACTCCCCCCACCACCCTCCTCCAAAAGCAAAATATAGCTCAGAAATATTTTATTAATGACGTTTCTGATTACCCCTCAGCTGTCTGAGATTGCAGGCTGTAAACAGCTGCTGTTGGTGGCAGAGAAAGTTGCTCATCTTCATTTGACCGGTGCTGTGGTAAACACATCACACACCACTTATAACATTTCCGGAGGGCCAAGCTATAAAGATCCCAAAGTAGGTCTGACAGCGTTCGAAACCCCCTCGCAAATAATTACAGTGCTTAACGCAAATGGACATGGTAATGTAAGATGATCGTCAGGGCGATGATTCTCTCTCCCCTGCACGTGAGTGATGTCCCTACACATCTGTTTGTCCTCAGGTTGGAGAGCGCTGTCCAAGGCATGGTCCTGTCAGCACCCTGCCCCATCAGCGCTCACACGCAATAAGCGTGCTGGACCGCAGGTGTAGAGCCGAATCTAGGTTTTTTGTGCGGTTACGCACTTTGCGTATGCATGAGTGGTGCGTTCTTTCCAAATGCATTACATTGTATTATTTATGACCATTTGACCAGGCAAAACAAAAGCACTCAATTAAGATCCTCTAAAACCACTAACTACATAGCACAGAATGACACAGTGGCAAATCTCAAGTTTCAGTTAATAGTGCAACAGAGCAGAGAGGTGTGTTGTAGTTCTGCCACTGGGCTGGTGTGCCCTGGCAGGTAGAGTGGACAGTTTCATCTAAGCAGTGCGCAAGGTAAGGCTGCAGCTTTGGTAACAACAAACTTTATAATAAGCATTTTATACAATGTCAAAAATAACCAAACCTTTGCAACTAGGAAACCAAGAGGTTTTGGATGGTAAGGCACTGCTCCAGTTTTGGTTTTTGTTTGGTCTCATTATTCACAATCTTCTGTACTTTCGGATGGAGATGCACACTGGCTTTGCCAGGCAACCTCCAGGAGACAGAAGGCTAAAAATTCTGGACTCTGTGCTTCACCAAAAACAGTGACAGCAGCAGCAGCAACAACAACAACAACAACAACAGCAACAACTAATAAATAAATAATTATATATAATAATAATTATAATATACATTCAAGAGAATACTGGCTCCTCCGCGAAAGCTAATTCAGATTTTCCAGGGCACCGGTGTTGTAATCATAAGTGATAAGTAAGTAATTTATTTTAATTGATAATTACTAAATAATTAGACAACTAATTTAAATAAATTGCCATCTGAACCTCTGTGTGTGTGCGTACGTGTGTGTGTGTGTGTGTGTGTGTGTGCGGGCGCGTGTGTGCTGGTGCATGTGTCTGCGTGCATGAGTATGCAAATCCATGCGTTCTAAATCCTGTGCTTCTTCCATTGTGGCCACACACCTCAGCATCAACATCAGACCATTCTTCCCTGGCTGTAAGTGAAGCAAGTAAACTGCTGGTAAATACAGCCATGGTAGTGTCAGGCCATGGCTGCTGAATCAGTTTGCCAGATGGCTGCAATGGGTTGTCAGATAAATCAGCTATGACACCACTTCAATACTGAACTACTGAAGATTACCTTAGATTACCAGCTATGCGCCTTGTAAGAGCTGATTGAGAGTTTTCAGCAGAGAAGAGATCTGGTTCTTGATGTGCAGTAGGTTGCTGGTTCGATTACCACGTGGACCACTGATGTTGTACCTTTGGACAAAGTACTTTAACTGAATTGTCTGAGCAAGTACCCAGCTGGATGACATGTGAAAACTGTAAGAAATGTAAGTTGCTCTGGGTAAGCGTGTGTGCTGAGGAAACATAATGTAACATGATGAGAGAATCTTACAGGGAAATGAAACTAACTGCTGCACTACGGCAGAGCGGCAACAGAGGAGCAGCTGAACGCAGCACTTCTGAGGCGCAACTGAAAACCAGTAGGCTTTTTTCTAACGAATATTGCAAACGCTGGGGTTTCAGCACAACGGAGGCAATTAGGCGCCACTGGCAACCCAATTCTTTCAGATCCGATGGCGTTTTCTGCACGGACAAGGCTGCAGACACTCCTGCCGGTCTAAGCCCTGAGCCTAATCTGGATTGACTTTGGAGCGCGGCGTGTCAACGTGTGTCAGGGCTGAAAAGTCAGGGTGGTGTCTTCTCAACATCGTCTCTCCGGGGAGGGCAGAGTCTGAGGACAAGATGTGAAAGTGACCTTGTCAGGAAGTCAGACAGCGGACGAGCAGCCTGTTTCGCTTTAATACTGCAGGTGCCAACTGATAGCATTAAAGATAGATGGGGGAAATGTATATTGTTCTCTTTTACCTAATGGGAAATTTTGACTCATCTAAAGAGGGAGAGTATGCATCCGCACAAGGCATTTACCCATCAGTCAATGGCATGTCGTTCTTGCACGTTTACGTTATGTGAAGGCATGACTTTATGAGACATTTCTTGGGCACAACCCCTCAATGCACAACGGTTAAGCCTCTCAACAAAACAGGAAGTGAGGATCAGAACGAGGGGTGGTGATATCAGAGGTCAGGGTAGGTCTCAGCACGCTCAAACAGAAACTTCCCGCCACAGCTCTCGGCTTACACTTCCTGTACAGTCTGTAACTGAACACATCCTCTTTCTTGCGAAGCAGGTGACAACCCACCCAAAGACAAAAATATTTAAAAACCACCCCCATTGGGGAAGTGGCAGCAACCAACTCTTAATTCACGCATGGCAGCTCGAAACCTGGAGAAAAAAAAACCCAAAACAAAACAATGCAGAGCTCAGTGCCAGCTAAAAAGCGTGGGCTTTCCAGCAAGAGAATCAGGCTTACAACTGGAAGGCCTATGTACAGGCAAAATTACAAGTAAAAGAGACTAGCTACCTTACACAAACAAATTCATCTTTCTTCAATGGGTTTCTGCAGGGCTCTTTGTCAGTACCGTCCCTCCAAAACAATGGAGTACTGTGCTCTCCACTCAGACACAACAGGCTGCTTAGAAAAGACCGTTGTTCTTGTAGCCTGAGGGGATCTCATGTAGAGCTTCAGAGGTCAGAGATTAACCAGCGCAGAGTCCTTCTGGCCTCTCATTGCTGCCAGAAGGTGTTTCCTGAACAAGAGCATCTCCTTACCTAATGACAGTCCCCCCCCCCCCCCCTCACATTCACTCTCACGTCCCACCTCCACATGTTTCCCAGTGTTTAGGTTCCTGTGGACTCATCCTCTCTGGCACCGCATATAAATCTGCACACGTGTTCACTGGTCCCCCACTGCAGAGAGGTGTGTTGTAGTTCTGCCACTGGGCTGGTGTACCCTGGCAGGTAGAGTGGACAGTTTCATCTAAGCAGTGCGCAAGGTAAGGCTGCAGCTTTGGTAACAACAACCTTTATAATAAGCATTTTATACAATGTCAAAAATAACCAAACCTTTGCAACTGGGAAACCAAGAGGTTTTGGATGGTAAGGCACTGCTCCAGTTTTGGTTTTTGTTTGGTCTCATTATTCACAATCTTCTGTACTTTTGGATGGAGATGCACACTGGCTTTGCCAGGCAACCTCCAGGAGACAGAATGCTAAAGATTCTGGACTCTGTGCTTCACCAAAAACAGTGACAGCAGCAGCAGCAACAACAACAACAACAACAACAGCAACAACTAATAAATAAATAATTATATATAATAATAATTATAATATACATTCAAGAGAATACTGGCTCCTCTGCGAAAGCTAATTCAGATTTTCCAGGGCACCGGTGTTGTAATCATAAGTGATAAGTAAGTAATTTATTTTAATTGATAATTACTAAATAATTAGACAACTAATTTAAATAAATTGCCATCTGAACCTCTGTGTGTGTGTGTGTGCGTGTGTGTGTGTGTGTGTGTGTGTGTGTGTGTGTGCGGGCGCGTGTGTGCTGGTGCATGTGTCTGCGTGTATGAGTATGCAAAGCCATGCGTTCTAAATCCTGTGCTTCTTCCATTGTGGCCACACACCTCAGCATCAACATCAGATCATGCTTCCCTGGCTGTAAGTGAAGCAAGTAAACTGCTGGTAAATACAGCCATGGTAGTGTCAGGCCATGGCTGCTGAATCAGTTTGTCAGATGACTGCAATGGGTTGTCAGATAAATCAGCTATGACACCACTTCAATACTGAACTACTGAAGATTACCTTAGATTACCAGCTATGCGCATTGTAAGAGCTGATTTAGAGTTTTCAGCAGAGAAGAGATCTGGTTCTTGATGTGCAGTAGGTTGCTGGTTCGATTACCACGTGGACCACTGATGTTGTACCTTTGGACAAAGTACTTTAACTGAATTGTCTGAGCAAGTACCCAGCTGGATGACATGTGAAAACTGTAAGAAATGTAAGTTGCTCTGGGTAAGCGTGTGTGCTGAGGAAACATAATGTAACATAATGAGAGAATCTTACAGGAAAATGAAACTAACTGCTGCACTACGGCAGAGGAGCAGCTGAACGCAGCACTTCTGAGGCGCAACTGAAAACCAGTAGGCTTTTTTCTAACGAATCTTGCAAACGCTGGGGTTTTAGCACAACAGAGGCAATTAGGCGCCACTGGCAACCCAATTCTTTCAGATCCGATGGCGTTTTCTGCACGGACAAGGCTGCAGACACTCCTGCCGGTCTAAGCCCTGAGCCTAATCTGGATTGACTTTGGAGCGCGGGGTGTCAACGTGTGTCAGGGCTGAAAAGTCAGGGTGGTGTCTTCTCAACATCGTCTCTCCGGGGAGGACAGAGTCTGAGGACAAGATGTGAGAGTGACCTTGTCAGGAAGTCAGACAGCGGACGAGCAGCCTGTTTCGCTTTAATACTGCAGGTGCCGACTGATAGCATTAAAGATAGATGGGGGAAATGTATATTGTTCTCTTTTACCTAATGGGAAATTTTGACTCATCTAAAGAGGGAGAGTATGCATCCGCACAAGGCATTTACCCATCAGTCAATGGCATGTCGTTCTTGCACGTTTACGTTATGTGAAGGCATGACTTTATGAGACATTTCTTGGGCACAACCCCTCAATGCACAACGGTTAAGCCTCTCAACAAAACAGGAAGTGAGGATCAGAAGGAGGGGTGGTGATATCAGAGGTCAGGGTAGGTCTCAGCACGCTCAAACAGAAACTTCCCGCCACAGCTCTCGGCTTACACTTCCTGTACAGTCTGTAACTGAACACATCCTCTTTCTTGCGAAGCAGGTGACAACCCGCCCAAAGACAAAAATATTTAAAAACCACCCCCATTGGGGAAGTGGCAGCAACCAACTCTTAATTCACGCATGGCAGCTCGAAACCTGGAGAAAAAAAAACCCAAAACAAAACAATGCAGAGCTCAGTGCCAGCTAAAAAGCGTGGGCTTTCCAGCAAGAGAATCAGGCTTACAACTGGAAGGCCTATGTACAGGCAAAATTACAAGTAAAAGAGACTAGCTACCTTACACAAACAAATTCATCTTTCTTCAATGGGTTTCTGCAGGGCTCTTTATCAGTACCGTCCCTCCAAAACAATGGAGTACTGTGCTCTCCACTCAGACACAACAGGCTGCTTAGAAAAGACCGTTGTTCTTGTAGCCTGAGGGGATCTCATGTAGAGCTTCAGAGGTCAGAGATTAACCAGCGCAGAGTCCTTCTGGCCTCTCATTGCTGCCAGAAGGTGTTTCCTGAACAAGAGCATCTCCTTACCTAATGACAGTCCCCCCCCCCCCCCCCCTCACATTCACTCTCACATCCCACCTCCACATGTTTCCCAGTGTTTAGGTTCCTGTGGACTCATCCTCTCTGGCACCGCATATAAATCTGCACACGTGTTCACCGGTCCCCCACTGCTCCGGTGGCCACAGTTCTGCCAGAAACAAGAGGCCAAGGCCCCTTAAAGCACTTACAGTAGTGCGTGTCATGATTTAATAATGTAATAAAACTAGATTTTCTTCAAACTATTTTGTTTGGTGGCTGAACAGAGCGCACTGGTGAGACACTAACTCTGATCCCCGGTAGAAAAAAAAGCCATAAAAAAAGAGAGGGAAAGCTTGCTGGACCAAAAAGGGATCCTGTGCAAAATGCTAATCGCGAGCCAAAGGAGTGATTGATGTCTCATGTAACAAAAGCCATGAATTACACGGCGTTGAAATCCCTTCTTAGGACAGTGGTGGAAAATGAGTTTCGCTGTGGCTAAACCTCACATTTGGCTCCGCATCCGCGGCGGTCAGCATAGGTGCTCGCTCTCTCCCTCAGTCCCCGCCGTCCCTCCTCTGTAGCCTCAGAAATCCCAGAGCGGCGCGGCGGTGTCTGCAGCTGACTCTTCGGCTTCCTCCTTGGGCTTCCTGGCAACAGCGCGGCGAGGCTGGGGGAGTGTGACGGAGAGAAGGGGAACGGAGCGAAGCGATCCGCGCCGGCCCTGTCTGTTCAGCTCCAGGCCCCGACGCTGTTCCGCCCTGGGTCTTATCCCACCCCGGGTGCTGTCATTAGTGGCTTAACGCTTTCCAAGCCGTTTAAACTTCAAGCTTATGTTCTCCCTCACCAGAACCAGAAGCGTCACACTTGAATGAAATAGTCTCTTTAGTGGAATTATTTCAAAAGCCTTTTTAAAATGTTTTGTTATTCTTAACAGCAAGATGTGAATAACAGAAAAGCAGCACCGGCAAATGTTTTGCCATCATCATTGTAAACTAGGGGAAAACCATAGTCTGAGTATTTTCATTTGAGTGTGAACTTGGTTGTAGTGGAAATTTTCTACAGGGGTAAACGTACCAACAAAAGATATTATGATGCGCACCAGAATGAAGAGAGTGATTATTAGTGTTCACATGTATATTTCCATTCACTCTTGGTCCCTCTGTAACGAAGCAGACAGGACCCTTGAGACTACAGTGCCAGCCCTCTCACTCGACAAAGACAAAATCAGGGAGCAGAACCTGCCACTGTGTCAGTCTGAGCACATCTCAGTCAGTCACAGCGGGTGTCTGAGTCTCTGTCACCGTACGTATGACACTACCTTACAATGACAATGTTTGATTTTACAAAAAATCCCACTCAGTCAGGCCAGTTTACTACAAGATTCCATAATGCATCGTCACTTGCTATACACACACACATACACACACACACACACACACACACACACACATACACACCTTGGGCCGGAGGAGCGCTGACTGAATTATGGACCCTCCCATAGGCTGGTCAAAACGGAGCCCACGGACTCCGCGCTTAAAGATATATTTGAAAGTCAGTTCTATACAGAGTGTCCCAACACAAACAGAGCAGGACTGCAGAGTCGCACAAACATGCCAAGTTACCAGGAGCAAAATGAGCTGTGGAAAACAGATATGCAGCGCCTCATACTTTTGGGATTATATCTAAATATAAGTTATATATAAATCTCTCATTAAAAAAATCTTTAATTCGCCAATAAAACCAATAACGGTGGTCGGTTTTCCATTTCCCGTAAGGTGCCAAGAACAATAATTCTATTTCACAATCCTCACCAGAGCCCAAACAAACATAAATTATTTTGACAAATATTTCCAAACCTCTGAAATGCAATTTTTTTTGCTTGAATCCAAAAACAGTGTGGCTGGAGGTATGCAGACAGCTCTAGCTGCAGCAAGGGGCTGGTTAAAACTGAGGGACCTGTGGCTACATTGAGAGGGTTCTACTAATTGAATGAAGCTTTCCACTGTCAAGTCTCTTCATATATAAATACACGCTGCTAGTACTGTATGTACCATTCTGAATGACTCAGAGGACACAATCAACGCCATAGGATTATACAAACACAACAGTCGAGATCCGTTGGCAACCTTCCCGGGGTTCGTCTTACCTTTAACCTTTTTCCACTCACAGAACCGTAAAGATCCGAGCCCTGTCAGAACCTACTAGGGCTTGGCTGAGAAGGCTTAGTTAGTCTTCCATTTCAGTTCTGGGGCTATGATACCTTACGACACATGAGTCCGAAGAGGAGAGGTATACGCAGTCCCTGACACCTATGCCCAAGAAAAATATGCACATTCATAGAGCTCTCATGCATTATGCTTTTGTTTTACTCAGGATTAAACTAGATATAAATATAGCAGCCATTAGCTATGTTTTGTATTAATCTTAGTTAATGCATATTAGCAGTGCATATACAGTATAAAGCTACAGCATCTGAAATTTTTAGAATTTTTTTGGCATCTTTAAATATTTAGAAGTTATATTAAGCAGTTCTTATGTTAATATTTAACTAATATATATTGCTACACCTCATGAACTATTGACCAGAACTACCTCTAGCCTTCTTCCTGACTCCTTTGCCATGAATGCATCGTGGCTCAGCTGTTTGCCGACAGACAAATGCTAAGTAAGTCATGGGGCCACATTCGCATGGTTGGTCATCGCTTGACCCAACAGAAAAAACAGTCAAAAACTGGGTGGAGCCATAGCTCGACCAGTGCGCCTGGCTCCAGCAAGACAGTGGAAAAAAGCTATTTGGGAAAACACTCACTCTCAGTTCATTTATTAGGCTTCAATGGGATATGCATAGGCAGTGCATGTCACTCTTCAGACTTGCAGATTAAATGCCTGGGATTTCTGAAGTTTAACTCAGGCCATAAAATGTTAAAGTATTAGCTTCTCTCACTCACCCTGCCCCCATGCCCCCCATTTCAAAAAAGCCCGCTTGCACTGTAATTGCAGGTGACAAATCAGCTGGCAGAACAGATGCTATGCCATGCCCTGCTTGGCTGCCATCACTCAGAGCTCTTTCACATCAGAGAGACACATTGACTTTGGCTGCTGGTAAAAGCACATTATCGTCCTCCTTAACTCTAAGGCATGGCTAAATCAGAGAGAGGGAAACAGAGAAGTCGGAGCTCAAACGGCTATAAAAAGACATCTTCGGCAACGGGAGAAAGCACAGATCATTTCAGACAAAACCCAGGTTTGTCCGTGTCCGTGTGATGCTTCTCCGCCAGTTACTGGAGAGGACTGTGCCCAAGGTACTCTGCTTTGCACACTTCCAGTAACACGTTCACCCTGAAGAGCTGCAGCATGAGCAGTGCTTGCCAGCTTGAGTCACAAACAGTGAAGCAAGAGTTAATCGGTCTGTACATTCACAGATTACCAGAGGAATTTCCAGTAACTTTCCACATTTTGCGAAGACAAATACGGGAGAGTTTTGGTTGGCCGGCTCTGTGTGGGATTATCAGGCCTTGGAGTGCCTGCTGTTTCTCAGACTGCGAGGCATAGAGGGGGCCTCGACCAGTGGCAGTCGGGCTCGGTGTGACCGAAGTCTGGCGCACTTCAGGCAACCTTCAGGTAGAGCAGTGACCTGTTGCCCTGTCCTCTCTCTCATAGGCAGGCCTGGTCAGCCAGGCTGTGCTGTCCCTGTAAGATTTGCTATCCTTTGATTCTAGGCTGCAGTGGCCTTAATTGTAATGTCTCCCTGAGAAGAACCCCAGAGGGGTCAAAATCCCTGAACACCATTTTACATTTTTTGTGCTGAAAAAGAGGTCGTGGCCTAGACTTTCGATGTGAAGGATGCGGGTTTGAATCTAGGACAGACAGATATCGACCCCATGAGATGCCACATTGTTACAGTTGCTTCGGTAAAAACAAGTTCTCAGTGTTGCGAGTTGCCCACGCTGAGGACTGTCCGCAAAGCAAATAAATAATGGACTAACAGGATTCATGAGCTCCAGGCTCTTCATTCATTACAACCTGTCATTTCCTCCCGAACGGTGGGGGGAAGGGAGCAACAGTGGGAGATCAGCTGGTTCTCTCACCACGGGGGAATGTGGTCCACAATAGTAGTGCGTGAGAATTAATGCCGCGCCTTGCTCGAGGAAAAACAGCGTCACTCAGCACTCGGGGGTGACGGTGGGCCATACCCATGCCGCTTCATCAACCCCCCGCCTCCCGCTGAGACGGAAAACGGGTAGTGCCACCCTCTGCCGCCTCAGAGGCTGCCGGATGTTTATTCAGCCCGGTCTCCCGCAACACGGCCACCGAGGCAGCGCACACTCCGGCCTTTCGTGCAACGTAACAGCAGTACCCAGCTTTTTCGGCCTGGCCTGCTGTTGCCAGTGGCAACGTTCCTCTTGAGGGAGAACTTAATATATTGGTGTTGTTGTTTGGAATGAGCGAGCGAGGTCAGGATAGCTCGTAATGCGCCGTCGTCCCTCGCAAGAGCAGCGCTTCTTCCACTACGCAAACATGCTGCTCTTTCTTATTGAGCCGCTCCTTCTGCCTCCCGCCTGGTCAGAAAATAACTCGCTACATCAATAAGCCTGAACAGCACTCGGGAACGGGGAGAGGAACCATACAGGGATGAGAGATTCCTCTACCACTCCTTCATGCACAGACATCCTGGCGTTGTGAGAAAGCAAATCCTTTGATCTCAGCCCTCTCTCCCCCCAAACTGAATCGCGGCATTGTTCATTACTTATTTGTGGAGCACAAAAAAGTGCACCTGGATCTGTGAACAAGGTGAAAATTTACAGGTGTTGAAAGTGATTTCCACATGTTCTGTCTTCCCACATTACATGCTGGGAGCAATCTCTCTCACAGAGAGGTGGTCTGAAGATAGAAGAGACTTTGAGATGGGTTTGGTTTCCATCTCACCAGGTCTCACACACCTCAGCAGACATAGCCTGGATCAAACGCCACCACGAACTCTAAGGCATCACTAGCTGCCTATTTCAAATTTGATTTCAAATTTCAAATTTCAGATTTGTTCATCCTGACAAAGGCTGTGAAAAAGATATTTAGATAAGATAACATGCAGACATTTTTCACAGAGCAACTTATATATTACAGAGGCTTCAGCAAATCAAGTTAAGTACCATTACTTAAGGGTGAAACAGTACAGTCACGTAGTGTATTTGAACCTGCAACCTGCTGGTTAAAAAAAAACCACTACACCATACTGCTGCCCATGAAGCCTACAGACATCTGGACAGCAAGGGTTCAAGCCAATGAGGGCAGCCCTCCCCCTCGCTCTGACATGTGGTCAAGGTGGAGGGGGACATGCGCTGGCAGAGGCCATGACAGCAGCTGCAGCTGGCACCGGCGGGTAAGACAGGAAGGTCGGGAGCAGCAGCTTCCTCCTAGATTTACACTTCACAGCCAGGAAAGCGCTCGGCAGCTGATCTCCCCTCCCCCTCCAAACAGCCGGGGCCCCACGGGCCAGGAGCACCATGGGAAGGACGATTAAACTCGCTGAGGGCACCGAACAGAGAATGTAACTCTGTGTGAAAGGGCTGCCGGACTGAGCCCTCACACAGGACAGACGCAGTGAACGGACTCAGAGCTCGCTAAAGCCAGCTGTCACAGAGAACTGTGTGATTACAATGACCTACCTGCCGCTGAGGTGCCATGTTATGTCTTCTGTGTAGCGGTCTTTGTGTATGCGTGTAAAAAGTGTTAAAAAAACATTTTAACAGTCACTTCTACCACTGGTGCAAACATTCCTTATTCATACACTAAAAAAATATGAACCACACTAAAATCAGATTGTTAAGTAGAAAATTCCATGAGAAACAACAGACTTATGTTAACTTAAAGTCACATTTAATTGGTCCCAGTTTCATAATAGAGGGAAACTATATTAATACTTAGTTAATGGGAAAAAAAATATAGACACAGAAAAAGTGGAACAAGCCAGCAGTTGTCCCAGAGGTGCACATTTCATAATATGTTACAACACGCTAAGGGAAGCAGTGACATGTTAACCGTCTGAGGGCTGGACTCATATTTCTGGAGGGGAGATGCTTTATTGACAGCTAAATATAGAGCAAATCCAATGGTGGAGAACAGGAGCCGAGTGTGTGTCACCACTGGCTGCTGGAGCTCCACAGCGCCTGTGCCAGCGGTCCAGGCCTGCGGGAGCTTGCTGCAGGAGGACACAGCACGGTCAGATGCCTTCTGTGAAAGATGTCAGGCAGTTTGCTGCTGCAGCAAGGCTTCAGCAATTCGCACTAATCACCATCACACTGTCCTCCGACTTAGTTCATCCTTTCTGTTCTGGTGCTTTCGTTCTGTAAAGCCTGTGCCCACCAAAAAAAAAAAAAAAAATGATACTGCCATGCTGTTGCTGGTGTTGCAGCAGTCTTTTTGAAAAAAAAAAAAAAAAAAACTAAGGAAGGAATTGAGGATTAAGGAATCGGTCTGCCTTACAAAAACTGCACTGTGACCATTCAAGTGCTATTTACAATCCGAAATATGAAAAACACTATGAAATAATCTAACATCTCCATACATCTCCTAATCTTAAATCTCCCTCTGGGTTTCCTCCTTGCTGTCTCACAAGCCGGAAGACCAGGGGGTTCATTGCTTTAAAAACACTTACATTGACCAGGGGGGTCCTTCATGACTTAACAAAGGACAATGCCTTATGCCTCTGACAGTCTCTCTGTGAGCCAGGGGTGATCACGGAAATCTAGTGTACCGTACTCTTTTGCTGAATGCTTCGTTGCTGGAATTATAGTGGCTCCCTCTCCCATATCCAGAGGCTAGCATCTGCTGCCCCACTTCAGTTCCATTTACAGTCAGCCAGAAGGACAAAAAAAAAACTAAAAAACACAATAAAGAGAGAGAAAAAAAAAACCTATCTCCTGCCACACACACCTGGTAAGCATGCTGGGGCGAGCGGTTAACCAATGTTTGGGCAGATGCCCCTCGTGTTTGCCGAGACACGTGACTGCCAGCAAACGGCATCTGTGCCCGCCACAGAGCCCCCTCAGACAAAGGCAGCATGGCCCTCTTCCTGAAAGTGGCTTGAGAACAGGTCACCCTGAAGTAATGCCGCCTTTGTGCGGGACCGTTTCGGCTGCGTGGGGCGAGCTACAAAAAACAAAGATGGCACAAACAGGATGGCAGGTCTTTCAGTGCTCGTCAGTCACAGGAGGCTCGCTGCTTTTTCGCTTCCGCTGTCAGTCACCAGCTCTCACTCCTGCTGTCCTGCCCTCACTCACTCTACACTTCTGGTCCAGTGACTCAGTTCTCTGAGTTAAACCCAGCTCTTGCTTTCAGTTCAAAGCCAGTGAAATTATTTGCCACATTCAACAAAAAGGTGATGCATTTTGTCAGACTTTTAAAATGAACATATTGTGTTGAAAACACTACTACTTTGTCGTAGTCACTGCTTCTAGGAAATGTTTGTAAAAATGTATACACGTTCGTTGACCTTAAGATGGTTTGGCAGTGTAAGCATGCAAGTGCAATGCTTTCATGACAAGCCAGAATAAGAAATTAATAAATTGTGGGAATTATCACAAAAGTTTTTTTTTTTCTTCTGAGTAATTCAAATAATGCAGTTATGACATAAGGTAGAGAGATATAAATGTTTGAGTGGGGCACCCTTGTAGAACTGCGTATTTCATGAGTGCACTGGGAAACCCCCTGGTACTGAAAAACACTGCGAGGGACAACCCTGCAATGTGATTTACAGTAGATGATGTATAGGTCATACCAAAAGGGAAGGACTTGCTTCCGTGTTTCCGATCTAGTGACAGAGAAGAGCTATGAGCACAATCCATTTGGAGTGAGAGCTTGGGTCTATTAATCAGCCCTGATCGACTAGGAGTCAGCACCTTTCCTGATCTGGGATGGACACACAATGACAAACAGCTGGGTTATTAATAAACAAAAACAGAGAGGCCTACATGAGTCTGAAGTGACTGAAGAGTTTGCTGATTCTTTTTTCTGATGATAAAAATGATCAACATGACACCTTATTATTGATTAAAAGGCAGATACGCTGTGCAACTGGTGCCTTTCTGACTAAAGATTAGTTTTTCCTTAATGGGTGAAAAGCCACTAATTGCCCAGAAATGACTTTCATTTGCAGCTATTGTGTGGCTTTATTGCAATGAGATGGGGTAGTGTTCCCATGGTGCTAGTTATTCTAGCATTGTGAGACAGACTGACACGTTATTCAGATGTGGTCCGCCATGCTCCTCATGCACCATTACTCTGGTGATTTTATTACGTGAACTCTTGCGCCCTTGTTTTGTAAGGGACTCTGGGAAAGAGCATCTGCTGAGTCACAAAATGTAGATTTTAATGCTCCAGATACTTTCTGCTCCAGCTCTCATCTCACCGTTGAGGGTCGCCAAGGTTCAGGGCGATGTCTCTACGACAGCTCTTCCGAGGAGGACTTTGCCTGGAATTGTCTAGGACTGGTTACCCTGCGCGCTGTGCTATCCAGAAAGGGGCCAGTGATGCAGGGCAGGACTGGTATCTCAGCGCTTCAAAGAGACGTCCCGGCTTCCCTTCCTTTCTCCAGACGGGGCCAGACGTGAGCTGGCCACCGACCGGAGTTCAAACACAGCTTCTGTCTTATGTCACCGGCCCCACAGATGATCAAAACACTGTCCTTTTTCAAAGGGCTTGCCACGCCATTTACACTCCCTCTGGAACGCTGTTTACTGGCCCTCCTTCTCTTTTACAGACATCACGTTCAATTGAGTTTGACTCAGGCTTTTTCCATTGAGTCACAGCTGGGTTTAGCCTCACATACTTCCTAGTACAAATAAAAAAGAGGCACCTTACGGGTACGGCCATCACTCGGGAGTAGCTGTAACGCACAGTAAACACTGAAAATGACAGCAGGCAGACCTGTTGGCAGACAGCGTGACAATAGGTCCATCTGTGTACCGTAATTTGAAGTTCTGAAAGTCCATAATTACAGACACAGCCCGTGTCAATGTTATCATTCTGCCTTTTTCGAGGTGGCAGCTATTCTCGCTCTCTTAACAGACACCAATCCCTCAAGTAGGCGTCTCAGAGACTGGAGGAGACAAGGCAAAAGGTCACCGAAATGGCGCGTTGATTTATTAAAGTAACATATCCTACAGTTCCTGGCCGGCGCACAATACTGTCTAATTTAACACGGGCCAAAATGTCTTCATTACCAGACCGAGAGCGAGCAGACTTCTGCTCTTGCGTTCATAGTGCTGAGTCAGAGGTGGCCAGGAAGGGGGGGAGTCTTCAGAGTCGCTGGACTCTTATTAATCTCGACTCATCCGTAATGTCCGTAGAATTGCTTTATTAGGTGACAGAACTGGCGCATAAAAACACCAAAAGTTGTCATCTGGTGGTGGTGTTTAAAGCCATGCCCCAAATTAGCCACTGAGGATTGCACATGCATAGAATGTCATGAGTTTTATGGGAGGAGATCTGTGTCCGTATTTAAGAATGTGCAAGACTGACATACACGCATACATACATACATACATGCATACATACATACCACTACTATTACTACTTCTAACAATAAATATATGCTGTATAAAAAATTATACATATTTTACATACACATACAGACAGAGACAAATAGAAAGACGGGGAGATGACGGAACAGACTAAGGAGGGAAAGATGGAGACAGAAAGACAGCATTAGCAAAATGAGAGAGAACGCGGTATGAAAAAAGGAGAGAAAGAGGGAAAGAAAAAGGACAAGAGAGAATGAGAGAGGGAGAGAGAGGCAGAAACAGAGATTGTGAGACTGCGCTCCCTATTTTAAGACTCATAATTAGCAGGTGCATTCTGCATCAGCGTGGCTGAGAATGGCAGGCTCCCTGCTTTGGTGCTGTCTTCCCCAACATGTTGAGCGCTTTTAGTACGCTGCTAACCTAAACCTAGTCCCCGGGCACTGCTGAAAAGACGAACATGTTTTCAATGACAAACCTCTGTAAAATGAGACTTATTGCACATAGTTGAAGAGGAGGAAATGAAGCAAAGAGAAAAGTTGTGAAAGCTGAGGTTGGTTGAAATGCGTACAAGTAATTCTTACAGCATCTAGTCAGCATCAGGTTCATACCAGTACTTCAGAATAATGACAATTTATTAGAATAGGTGCATAGGATAGCATCAAAGGTCAACCATCTCGCATTCCTCTGACATTTACAAAATGAGAGAAGTTTTGCTGGAATATAGAGCAGAGGTACTACTGAATATGGTCATTGGATATGACAACCTGAGGCTGGTATGGTGTGTTACGTTCTACATTATGTACTGTGGCTGTGCACTGGACACTTGGATATAACAGGATATTTATGTAAATGAATCCTTTTTCTAAACACTATCCATGATTAAAAGAAGTAAGGCTGACATCTCCCTAGTATAAGCCCACATTAGTGGTTCTATGCTTTATAACTGTCTTTTGATACATAATATCTTCAGATATTTCAGTATGAGAGGTTCTGCAGATTACTGTTATTGTGAACACTCACATCATTGATGTGTTTATTGTGGCTTTACAGCTTCTGGTTGGCTGGACGGGCCTGATGTAAATACTGAGGCTGAGCCAAAGCAAACAGAACTTCAGGAAGGCAGTGGCAGAGTGAGCAGCAGTTTGGTGTGTGTGGATGTGCTGGAGAGTCCTGGGGTGCTATCGCAGGTCATTGGTGAGATCTGGGTGTTGTGGGAATGAGGGTGGGCTCAAAGTCTTGTTGGTGGGATAAGACTGTTGTGGGTGGGGTCAGGGAGTTGTTTTGTAAGTGGGATCACAGATGCGTCTTGCATGGCTGAATGTGGGCCTCTAAGACGGCGTTTCTCAAACCTCTCCTGGAGGACCCCTTGCCCTGCATGTGTTGGAGCAGGGAGAGATCTAAAACATGCAGGACAAGGGGTCCTCCAGGAGAGGTTTGAGAAACGCTGCTCTAAGACACTACCTGAGAACTGGGGCAGAGTTGAAACGAAGTGGGGTATTTGACGGTAGTGGTTTGACAGCAGTGTCGGGTCACTTAATAGGATACGCAGCGGGTGAGTGAGTGAGTGAGTGTGTAAGAGAGTGAGTAGGGCAGTGAGATCATTTTGATGACTGGGCAGGCTCTCGGTGTCACAGCTCTGCATGCCTGGGCAGAACACAACACTGGGGGCACATATCCATTTACAGACGCTTTCCTGTGTCTGACATACTTGCGGGGATAAGAGCTCATTAATCCTGAGGTACAGCTGAATGGTCGCACTGTGTGTGAGGGGCGGGAGAAGCAGGGCCCCGAGCCCAGCTCACAAAGCCCGGTTCAGACCCCACGCTTCCACACGAAGGAAAGCAGAAACACGTTAGGGTTCAGAGAGAAACGAATCTCCTCTCTCATCGCGCTGTGAAGTGAAAGCAAGAGGAAGACTGACCCAAGACTGTATCTCATGCCATACTTTTTTACACCCTTCATATCTGAGCATCCTTCTCTCCGGTTCATACCGCAGGTGCATATTTGAAATAGTTTTCGACAGAACGACGGAATATCATAAGACGTCTAAATATAAGAATCAGCGTCAAAATGGGAAGCATGCTGTAGGGTATGGCCTTGAGCGAATTTAGCTCAACGTCCTGTTTCCTCTTCTCTGGCTGTGTCCGGAACAGAAGCGAGCGCACACATTTCAATGTCTCTTAAGAGCACTTGCTGCAGTAAGGGGAATGCTGTGAGTTATTAAAATGGCCATTGAAGTCGCCATTCAATTTCAAATGAGCAGCTGGACAGACTGCAATGCAGAAAAGCCATATTACACTAAATACATGCTGCATACTGGACCCTTCAAAACAGAGAATCAAATTTGGTTTCAAGCCAAGCTCAATCTTTTTCTTCATAAATCTACTAACAAGGAAGGATGTTGGGTGAGGTAAGGAGCATTTTTGTCTTCATTTTCATTCCTGAAAACTAATGCGCTCATGAAAAAGAGAGTGAAATATAACACCAAATAAGATTTCATAATATTTCAATAAGTTGTCAATTCATGGCAAGGGCTCAGCGATAATCAAAATGGAAGAAAAGAAAAACAAGTGGGTAGTGAAACTTTTATAACTTTTATAAGTTTTTAGTTTATTTCTGGATGGGAGCTTTTTTATGTGACTCTAAAAACAGTTTCTGCGAGCAGCCTCCCTCACCTTCATGGTGATCTCATCTTTTATTTGTTTAAGAGAACTCATTATTTGAATAGGAGGGCAGCTCACCTGGTGTTACAGGTGAAAAATCATTTGATAACTGAAAATTAACTCAGCCAAGATGCAATGTACTGGTGTTGCCCATCCGTGGTCTGTAGCATACCATTCATAATGGAATTCAGCTCAGATCTCCCTCTCTCTATTCCCTTCCCTCTGGTATGAAAGTCTCGTCATGCTCCATAGCATGTCTCAAAATGCATGCCTGAAGTATGTTGCATCTCATGTCCATATCTTTGTCTCTCCAGGATGTCACAATCTCCCCAGCAGCCTCCACACCCACCCACCTGTCTCCGCCCACCAGTAACCTCAGCGTATCGTTTGAGAACACCCCTGACCTTCTCACTGCGCTTTGCATAATAGACCCATGCTCGATCATGTCAGGTTCCTTATGACAACTGAAGAATGCCATACCACAGACCCCACTCAGCAGCTACTCCAGGCCCTGATGCCCTCACATCTTACCTACTGCAACATCCTCAAAGCCTACCTGACCTCCGATACCAGTTTACCCCTCAAATGATCCACACCTCCAATGTCTGTCCCTTATCATGCAATGTCTCTGCTTATTGCTCCTGTAACTGTGCTGTTTCTAATGTACTCCAAACCTTCACCCCCTGCTCTCTTGCACCCTGCCACTGCAACTGCAGTCAAATCTCCATTGCTTTTGCTCTATGCTGTAGTCTCAGCACAGCACTCCTTGAACACTACAGGCACATTCACACTTGGCTGTATACTTGACCTCATTTTTCAACCTCGTCTTCAAACTATATGAATGGACTTTACTGAGCCGCTAATGAAATCACATTCAGCACAATCCAGAACTGCTGCCTTATACTTACTGTCCATTATATTTTATTTCGTCCTGTGACTTGGACTGATGTTAAGCAATGCAAGTCAGCCTTGATGAGGTATCTGCTTGGGATGTGTGATTAGATAAATTTGATATCTCAACATTCTATGACTCGCATGATTGAAAGTTCAACTAAACTCTTGATCCACGTAATCAACTGATGACCTCATAGTCCAATGTCCATTCAACCTTATCCCAAGAGTTGGCTAAATAAACACGAAAATTATTGTGTTAATATAATAATAACATGAACGTTACCGTGACGCAAAATTCTCTGTGATGGAATCAACTGTAAATTGACGTAACTGGCCCAATCCCTGGAGGGGATTTTCAATTGCAGTTCAGAACCTGAATCATATCCTCCTTCCAGAGCCATGCAAGACTGGACCAGATCAAACCCACATCAGGTTGAACTCAGGCTACCCGCACTGCGCAGACGCTTGTTACCATGACACTGAATGGTCTGGACCTCTTAACAAGGCAGCTGTCAGCAGCTGCCAAGCTCAGTGCAAGTGACGTCACCATTCCTTACAGACAATGTCTCTACAATATGTTTGTCTGGGGGGGAAAGTGGAGTTAGAACTGACTAGAACAAGCTAATGTAAATCAAGATTACAAGCCATGTGATTACAGTTAGACAGAACAGAAAGAAAAATGGAAGAAATACAGTGCTGACCTCAGACCTGCTTCTGTTTGTGCTGCTTTTTGTGAGCTTTATGCAGATCAGAGAGCTTACAGCAGTATACAACAGAAAAGGTCTCACATATTTGGTAGTTCATTCATTTCAATCATTTTGGTATGATTCAATTTATTCAAAATCAGTTGGTGCAACACATCAATCCATTTACCTTGAGCTGAAGAGAAATATGCATGAAATATTAAACAAATTTCGTGTGATTGCAATAAGCCTTTCCTTTCCTTGACCTTTCCTTTAAAAAGGAGAGGTGTCCTTTTGAAAATGGAGGAAATAACAATCAGAGCATACCCATACACCCACAGAGAGAACCTGTCCTTTGTAACTGTGTCTTTGTAATTGCAGGGAGAAATGGATTGAGGCACCTCCCTCTTCCATACAATGAGGACGCAACAGTATCATCTTTCATTTCTTTGACTATTTTCCGGGTGGGACTAAAACATGAAAAAGACTCAGAACTTCAGTAGTACACAGACATATCATTTTATTCTGCTTCTATTTTGCTTTATACTTTAGGCTTGCTATAATCTGACATATATATGGCAATAAGACAAATGTAATGTTTAATCAGCATCTTTCTAATGACATCATTTTTCCTCCAATTACTCAGATTTTTTTCCCTTGTACTGTTTATTGTTTTGAATGTTGCCACTGTCAACTTCCTTGTGTATTTATAGCATTTCATTTATAGCATTACATTTTTTACATGTATAACATTTTCTTGCTAAATTCAAGTGTATTTTTCACTCCAGACTTCATTTGTGATCGTATTGACTGTAAACCTCTCTTGCATTGTGAGAAGGGTTACTGCTAAGACAATAACAATAATAACATGGTTTTTCTTGGTTTTTTCTTTTTCTTCTTATTAGTCTTCATATTATTTTAATAATTATTACACTCCGACTGCTTTTGCCTGACGATTTTGTGAATGATTTTCACACTTCATTACAAGCTCCATCATGTCTTCATCTCACTGACATGCCCAGAAAACCCATGTACACCCCCATTTAAAGGTTTAAAAGTGCACTGGGTAATCGATGAACACCCTCGCACGTGGAGGACTGCACGCGTGCTCGCTGCTGCAGAAGCGCTTAGCAACACGCACGAGGGCGATACAGGCAAACACAGCTCACGCTGACCTCAGACGTGATTTATTACAAGGTGGGAGACTTCTGCTTCTGCTGCAGTGTCTGCTCCCGCATTTGAGCCCCGGGGCTCAAAGAAATCATTCACTAGCTCCTCGGCCGTCCGTGTGCTGCGCAAGCTGCCTGTTTATGTAACAAGCCTCAATGCCCCAGCCTGTGCGTCTAAGACTAAGGCTCACTGTATGAGCGATGCCACACACTTATTAGCTCAATTCACGCAACATCTCTCTCTTCTATGACAATTCACGAAAGGGGGTTTGTAACACAGTGATTATGCAGGGAGAGGGACATTTCTTTTTTTTTTTTTTGAAAGAGAGACCTACAGTATGTTCATGTGAGTGTTTTGCAACCCCACAGTCAGCACAGATGAAACGACTTAACCCTGTTGACCTCGGCTGCCCAGTGTGCACAAATAAAACAACAACATCCTGCTTCATGGGCGCAGAGATCTGCGTTCGGTTTGCAAGAGGCTCCAAGGTCCTAATTGACCAAGGTTGGCGGTCACAGTTCCTCATTCACAGAAAAAAATGTGACTAACCAGAATGTAGTGTTAAAAGGACTCTGGCACTGATGATATGGTGCAAGGCCCCTTATGCTACATTTTAAAATTTCATGTCATATAACTGCAGTAACTGTCCCATCAGTGGGTATGTTGTGTCGCACACAATGGCGACCTTTCTAAGTTTAGGAGGGTATCCTGTGTAATTGTCCTCTGTTTACAAAAACAAAAGTTCCTTTGTGGATGCCTCTTCAGATCCATGTAAGGGAACTTTTTAGGAACTGCAACTCTTTCTTACAGACACTAGCATCCGCCGGACCCCTGTGTTACCCCTCTGTTGCCCTCGGAGAACAGATCTCACAGCACGCTGTTTACTGAAGCAGTCACTCTGGAGACCCTGACCACATCTTCACTTCCTTCCTGCTGAGTGCGTCAGAGAGATGATAATAACAGCCCTGCCTCACACTGCAGATCACATGCAAAGGCCACGGCTTATTGAAAAGCGGACCGACTGACTGACTGATAGAAACCCAGGCTTTTCAGCACGAGAGAACTCACAGCGAGGGCCGGTTTGTGGTTTGGACATAATGCTTCGCCCAGTTTCTTTTTTTGAGTATGCAGATCGCTGAAAGCTGTGTCAAAGTGTAAGTAATTTTGCCTAATGAGTCACAGTGAAAAGTGTGCGAAATGCAAGGATGAATTAATTATGTACAAAATCACATCAGTTTAAGTGCCACTCCTGAGCTAAAAGAGTCTAGTTGTGTTCATGGAAATGAGAAAAAATGCAAAACCAAACAATTAGATAAACAGCAATTATGTATCTGCATTTTTCACTCTGATATCTTTCATATCTCCTGCCTGTTCTATGTGAGCTGAGTCCACAATTCCTTCATGTCAGGCAGACAGCAGGAGCTCAGAACCTGCACATCACTCTGTGTTATGTGATATACTGCACTTGGGCCACTCACATATAGAACCTACTGATGAACACAGCCATTCATTCATTAGTGATTTCTTTGTTATTATTATCATTATTATTATTGTTATTGTTATTATTGACATTAGCTGTAGTAGCAGTAGTACTATTTAAAAAAAAATAAAATAAAATAGATGATGACTCTTCATCTGTTTTTAAAGCCCAGAGAAAATGGCTAACCAAAAATAAATAAATAAATAAATAAATACAAACAAAATGTGCGTTTCTTTAGAACATCTCTACCATCTATGAAGCATATTGCCAATGGCAAGCTCAAGTCGCTAATGAAACGGTGTAAGGACATACCAACTGTTGAAAATATTTGTCATACAGATTCTGCTAAGAGTGGGTAAGTTCAAATACAGTATGTCTTCACCATACACCTTACCATCTGGGTACGACATCCTCTGTTGCATCAGTGATGCACAGGTATTTTGAATTCATGCACATAATACCATAATATAAAACAAGCACAAAAAAAACCAAAACCTAAATCTATAACAATCGTCATTTAAAATGAATTTTACACTTCAATCAAATGAAAAGCAAATCGTAACTTGACAGTGAAGTCAATCATAACATAGCACAGCAACAGGTGAGAAGTGTCTTTTGTCAACTTTACGCTGAATGTTCACCTCGCACCCGCTGCTGCTGAGTTGTTGGTAGAGTATTAACACGAATTGTAAATTTTGTACTTACACAAAGGCGTGGTACACGAACGCCCAGGCACGCGGTCTCTCCAGCACGTTGTACAGGTAATTCTGAAGCCTCCGGTAGCGCACGTTTCTCCGGCCGCTCTGCGCGCTGTAGATAAGCGGCTTCCCGAGCAGGCTCAGGCGGGCTCCCTGTTTCCCCCTTAGGTTTTCTGCACCTGTTGTGGCCGCGGAAGAGCCAGACGCGGCCGCCAGCAAGCCGTCCCTCGTCCTTGCCGAGTTGTTCATCATCCTTCGACCGGACTCCACATCCTTCAATCCATACCCCTCAGCGCGGTGCCCCGGAGAGGTCTTCATCCAGAGCCCAGAGCCGCCTTCATCTCCGCTGTGGTTGCGGGGCATGGCATCACCAGCGCAGGCTGGGAGTGCGTTATCGTCTCCGGGTTCATGCACAAATAACTGGGATTGCGCCGTAAGAGCACGGAATATTAAAGTAATAATGGGAAAATAGCAAATGCTGCCGTTCTCTTGTGAAACAATGAAACTATTGAAATAATTAAGACCTGAGTCTATTAACCGCCCTTTTTCGTTCTCATCTAGCGCTACTGTCACTCTGGCTGGCTCCCTTGGCGCGTTCAAGTATTCCGATATTTGCTGAAAGCGTTCGTTGAATCCACGGCGCTGTGGCCATCTGAGGGAGATTCAATGGGAATGGGGGTTTTGAAGGAGTGTCACTATCTCCCGGGTAGATATTTGGTTAGGGGAGGGAAACCCAGAGGACCTGTACGTCTCCAGCTCTACTAGGCTAACTCAGTTTACACCGTGTGGCATCCACGCGCACAGGAAGTGTGTTGTGTAGACGAATTGTGAAATCGCGAACAGGAGCCAAGTAAGTGCAAGCTGTTGCGTTCAGTCCAGCGTCCGCTCGCAGCGTTTCTGCATCCGCATCTTTCTGTTTCCCTTTTATGAACTAATCCGTAACCATAATATTAATAACAAGAGCAATAGAAATAATATCTTCTTCTGAGTTTTTGTTTGATTATCCGATAGCTTTATTTTCGCTTGGTTATTTGTTAAATGCGTCTACCAATACGAATTTTGTATGAGCACTGACATACAGGTATACAACCGTCATGAGCCTTTAACGCGTAAAAGTCTCTCTCTACAAATTCAGTTGATTCAACTGAATTTGCCTTTTTTCAGAAAAGATAAAAACAGATACATATATTGCAGAGACCAGCAAGATCTTATGGTTTTCCATCGTCAGGGCATTAAGCAATTTTCAAGCGAACAGGCACTTCGAAGTTGCGCTTAGATCGTGCTTAAATAACCAGTCCATCTTCGTGCAGTTTTTATTTCACACAAAATAAAAACCAAAATTGAAAACACTCCATACACTAATGCCAGTCTGTCTGCTTAGTCTTTCGGACCTTTCATTTGGAGAATCGCGCAGAATCCCGTGTACGCACTGTATACGCAGAGAAACTATAGCGTAATGAAGTTTCCAGGAGCCGAGGGGATAGTCGAGCCGAAAAGCAATAAAGCATATTTGTCATCCACAAGGAAAATTGTGACGGTCGCTCTCTACTTACATCCGAGAAGCAGCAGTTCTCAACCGGAGAATAAATCAGTAAGCGCGCATCAAACTCAGTGCGCCGCCTCCGCTTTCAAAGCAGTCTGTTTTATATTATCTTTTTCATTTGTAAAATAATCGTCACTTGTAGTTCTTTGGTCGTTTATTTTTCCATTTTCGCTTTATTAATACAGTTCCATCGCCGTTCTGACTCACTCTTTTCACTCTTCTATTCTAAGGCAAAGGGCTTCTGTCAGAACGACCACGTGATCCAAACTGAAATAAACTACACACACTGACACACGGGAGTGTTGGTGAGGTCAGCCACTGCCAAATTGGTGAAATGGGGAAACAAAACTTAACCAGTGTCACAGAACAGGAGCGGTATGGGGTTAGTCGTGAGATAACCTGGATGCGTAACTTCCCAGCTCCACAACGTTTTAAACATCCCCAAGAAAACTGTAGTCTGCTCACAAATTGTGCAAACCGATGTTTGAATATCTTTTTTTTTTTACTACCAGATTAGAAGTATTTCCATACTAAAACAACAGGCTTGTCTGCTCAGACTGATATATGGCAGCGACAGTTTGGCGATACTGAACTGAAAAAAATGCCGATGTTATGCGTATTGACAGGAACATAAACATCCACAGTGTCCATTATGCCAGTGGCAGTTGATGTAGTCATGTTTGCATGCACAAAATTTTCTGTCTTGAAAGTGTGTGCTCTCTGCTAACATTTGTTCAATTTCTTTCCTACTCATTTTGCTGCTAAAAAATAATCGTATATATGTACGATGTTTGCATAATTTTACGGTATTCTCTGGCGAATGAAGCACTCCTGTTGATGAGAATCCACTCTTTTCACTTCTACGTAAATATCTGCCAGATATAGACGGCCATCACACAGGGACGACATCCGTACGCTACTCCTTCCATTTAAACACACAGGCCAAGACTGCCAGATGCATTTCTGGTTTTCTGAGAGTCACGGTGGATTTTACCGTAGTCTATGAATGGCTATGTGATATTAGAGGACTCTGATGCAACAGTGCTTCTAGTCTGAGGCAAGCATCACATTTGTCAATAGCCCAAATAATGTTGCTTCATGATGATTTCACATTTTAATTTAATCAGCTTTTTCTTCAAGATTTTGAGGGAAAACTTATCACTTATGGTCAAGCCTGTATGCTGTAAAAGGACTTCCAGAGGGTACACAATTTGGGGGCTGCCTGTTGTGGTAACAACAACAGGTGTTCCAAAATGAAGACCTGTTTCTGTCTTGATGAGGAGACTGGGTGAATGTTCCCCCAGGAAGTTTAATTCAGACATAATGACTTTTTTATTCTGGGGAGTGGTGTCCTGTAAATTTTTCAATTTCAAGTTCATACAATGAGTCATACAGCTATTCCTAGCCAACCATCGGTTTGTCAACCACGTAACTTGTACAGTTTCAATAATTGTTGTTTTTAAACTCACAGATTGACGTGCATTTATTTGGTCCAAACCTGTTAGCAAATTTTCTAGTCACTGTTATCTGGCTCCCACTGTCTGGCCACGTGTAGAGGCCAATGAACGCCAGCATGTTAGCAGAAGTGCTACAGTTCAATTGGACTGAGCTTTACATGAATATACAATGGCTTGGGCAAATAATGGATTCTGATTGGCTGAGATGCTGGGCATCATTTCCAAAAACAAAGCAGCTCAGCTGAAGCATTTTAATACATGGCTCTAACATAGTTCTAGCATAAATTAGCCAATTGCAGTTCAAAATTAATATACATGTGCAATTCTAAATTCCTAACTTAAATGATATTTAACAAAACATTGATTTGAAACAGTAACTTAGATAGCCTGCATCAACACATTAGCAGGTTATTATTGATGGCACGGCGACCAATATCGGTGACTTTCAAATCTTATTCGGCCTCTTTGGGAGCTGCAGAGATGCAGTAACATGTTTACACACCAACTGACCTGACAATCCTGACTTCAAGAGAGCTATTCATCCACACATCCCTGTCATACATCACAATCTTGCAGTAGAACATTCTCAGTATTTAAAGAAAATGTTTACTTAGTCTAGCAATTCCACTAATATTTTAAATGTGTAGTAAAATACTGCTATGTTTCAGCTGCTGCTGCTAGCTAACTATGCTTCACAAGGCAGGAGTAATCTGGGAGTTTCAAAATGCATGCAAGCTAGCTAGCAATCTGTAGAAAGTGACTGGGAAATGTATGTAGATAATGGTAGATAACAAGCTGTTTAGACTATTGTAATTTAGCAGAATTGGTGCTTTTTTCCTTTATTCAATATCCAGTTTTACTGTTAACATGAAAATGCAATTTGTTTATCAACAAATACCTTTTAAAGAAAAACAGCTAAAATTGGGACTAACTAATCACATGGATGTAGAAAACAAGAAACTAATGTGTTTTTTTTTTCTGAAAAATAAAATCTTTGTTTAATGTTTGTACCTTTATTCCAATGGCAGTATAAGTGGAATAACCCTCTCTCTTGTACTGCTGTACTAGAATTAACTTTGAGGTTAACAAGGTTAATGGCCCTGCATCACACCACCTCTGTGTGCTTTATTTTACTTCAACAGCACAGCTGATCATATTCATTCCCTCCCCCTAACCCCAAATTTCCCATAGACTTGAGGACAAAGTGTGGATTCAATGACTGGGGGCTAAAAAAGGAATATAACTCCCTTATTTGATGAGGGACTTTTGTATTTTACTATTTTTGTCTGCTTATTACTGTCAGTGTGTGTCATCCTGGCCTGATTTCCAGTCTGTAGGCTTTTGATTCAGTGAGGTACACAAAGACATGAGAAACTCACCTGTTTTCATGTTGGTTTAAAGCTGTCTATTTGACTCATTCCACACTGGACCACATTTTTGAGCATGCAAATACACTGTTTAGAACACTATATAACATACCTGGAATATTTGATAAATGATACAACTTTACCTTCTGATAGAGGCAATCCGCTTTGAATTATACTGTCGAAAATTGGGACTGCCACAACCCAAAACAGAGGAAACCTAACCAAAATCATACATTGTTTATGCTTTGTTCCATGTGTATGGGCAAGCATGATAGGACAACCCCACACAGCCAAAGGTAAATTCTCCTGTAGCTAATTCAGTCATGATTACAAAGGTCTTGTAACTTTTCTATTTCTTGATGAATAAAGTAAAATATCTAGATAATACCAGAAAAAATATTAATAGCGACTTATTTTATTCACAACACAACATAGAACACAATTATTTGTTGCATGTGTAACACTGTGACAGACCGCGAGGAGTGTCGACTGTTTCCTGCCCAGATGTGCTCTCTACAGAAACTCATCACTTCTTCAGGGGAATGCTAGCAATCGAATGCCACTGATCAGCTCAGGCGGCATGTTAGCACCATTCATTTCAATTCTGAACGTAAATGCTTTGAGTAAAGGTGAAAGTGTTCTGCACCTAGCAGGCTTGTGTTTGAAAAAGGAGTCAGACATTTCTTACCGCAGTGGCTGGTTAACTTTCACAATAGTAACTGCTGCTTCAAATCTTGGCTCAAGGCATCAAAAACAATGTATGGAAGTATATTATAGATATTTCATTGACATCAGTGAAGCCATAGTAGTTGAAGACATACCTGCAACATACCTACCTCTTGATTTGCCATTTCCAGTCAGTAAGAACAACACTTGGAAAGCCTATGGCTTGGGTCAATTGAAGTCTTAACTGTTTTATTTTCACTCTCCTTAAAAAAAGAAAAATATAGAAATAGTGTAGTCACCTTTAATCTTTTCAAAAGTCCCTCTGGATCAGATGCAGTGATTTTTCTTTTCAAGCAGAGCAAATTAGTTACTTTAAATTAAATTAAGTCACAAATTCCCAACGAGCCACTTCTGCTCTGGCTAATAATATAAATATTGGTGTACCATCTGCTACCTTTTAAATTTAGAGCTACCATGCCTGCACTAACTGTTGGGTCTATCAGAATGCTAAAAATCAAATAAATGAATATCCATCAGTAAAATGTCATTCTCTAATAATACCCTCCCTTTGCCACAATGCTTTCTCTTGACATCCAGGAGGTGTAATATAAAATGGCTTGACTGTAATTTTATACAATTATAAACTACAATATTTTTCTGGGCACACTTATCAAAGATCAATTATGATTAGGATATGTTAGGGCGTGAAAAAAAATAAACCAAAACAAAACAAAAATAAAATAAATAAACTTCAGATTGACAGGGTATTTGCTAAACAAACTAGGCATAACTATTAGGAGCACAAGCCAACACTGTGCTTGAAACAGAAAAGGAAATATTACAGAATGTATTTTCTAGCTTTGCAAGAGTTCCAGAGCTGTCAGCCAAGTGCCTGGTTTCTTGTTGCTGAGCATCAGTGTCCTGTCCAAAATGTTCAGTCCAAACTTCAAGAGGAAACTGTCTAATTTGAAACAGCTGACCCTCTATGTGCAAGCAGGTTCTCTGGTATGGGTGCAGTTTAACGTGGGTCACTGCAAGTGTCCTTCCACCCTGCTAATGCTGGTGGAGAAGAGAGCGCAATCAAGCTGACTCGACACATAACTGATCATCTACTGACAAAAATGCGCCCTCTAGTGGGAACCTAATGGCAACACAAGATCTATGGAGCTCTTCAAATAGCGTATGAACTTTCATGTTTGTATGTGTGAAATGGGACCGTTCAAAGGGAGTAATTCAGATACAACAGGCCACATGTTTTACATAACAGACTAATATGAGCTCTAGTAAAACAACATTTTATGAGAGTCAATCATTTCAACAAAATGATATAATTTGGTTTAACTGCCTTATATAAATTGAGCACAAACAAAGAGTTCATTGAACATGTGTGGGACAAATATAATATACTTGATTGTGGTGTATATTAGCATGTTTCCTCTGCAGGGTGGCTCAAATTCAAGGCGTAAAGAATCTAATTTTCAAACATTTATCTTCCCATCAAGTGCAAATCTACTGTTGTTTATGTCACTGGAACATGGTTGAGCAATTCCTAAGAAACAGCAGAGCATTTTTTTTAAAATTCAGCCTTTCTACCCCACTAATACTATGCATACTTGTATTTATGTGGATATTTCTGTAGTAATTATTTAAAATTTCTTAATATCCCTTATGGCATTCTTCAGACGTGTGTATACAATATAATAATGCTGGACTCAATGATGTTTTATAAGGGCTGCAGTATTTGGTATTTGGTTGGAAGCTGTCCTCCAAAATGCCATCATTAGCTTTTGCTGCATGGGGGTTTCCCACAGGAAATATCTGTGTTACATAATTAATCAATTGTTAATAAAGAGCCTATCAAGTGTCGTGGCATTTGGTTAAATGGTATTCTTTACGGGTTTACCTCACACATTCAGAGACCATTTTCACAAATGTTAACAGTGGATGTAAATGGATTCCCACGTTAATTAGTTCCACACCTTCATTCCTAGTCCTTGAAAAAATGTGAATAATGTGACAGGATTAATTTGACGTACAAAGGAAAGTGGTTATACATTAAATACATGTCTTACAAAGATTTAGGTTTAGAAGATGGAGAAGATTTCATTTCACTACCAAGAGTAATAAGCGTTGTAGGTAGACATTTAGTTCTCAAAATAGGACTAAAGTAGGAAGTCTGAAAAGGAACATTTAGGCTTGTGTCCATTCCAAATACCCAAATTTAGTTAAAATAAAACAAATCTTGAAAAGGCCATAATTGTGATTAAATTAACTGTTAATCTACTCTACTACTATGTAGATATTGCTCATGCATAGCTAGCTAATGAATGTCAGGTCTTTTTAAGGCTTCATTTTCCCACAAAAATTGCAATGGGAAACCAACTGAATGTAATATATGACACAGACTTACTGTATATACTCTTGTTATCAGTTACTTTGTGGTCACCGGAATTTATTAAAATTGACATAGTCAAAAGATAATAACAGCTTAAGGCAGCTTTTATCAGCTGGTATCTAACAGCAAAACAGAGCTGTGACGTAAGAACAAGCTGACCTTTACTCAAGCCCTTCGAGGCATTTAAATAAAAAAGATTAATTTGAAAGCAAACATGAAAGTTGTACTTGTGATTCCATATTTTGTTTATATTTATTAATATTGTGTGTTTATTAGCATCGGGTATCTCCTTCATCTGCCGCAAGCAGAAGAGGACTTCCTGGAAGTGGTGGATAAGCATCTTCTAATAATTTACTCTGTTGCCTTCTTTCTTACAGATTCAGTGTTTCTGCCTCTCTCGCTCAGGTCACAATCAGAGGTCTGATCGAGCAGGCCATGAGAGAGATTACCCACAGATGTTACTCTGTTCCCGTTGCTTAAAAAAAAAGAAGACATAAATCTGTGCCACCAGCGTTCACACATGCCTCTTATGAAATTAGACCAGTTGATTTCTATAACCTCTCTGATGACACAATATAGCTTCTGACAGTAGTGTTGTGATCCAGCAACTAAGAGGGTCAGAACGTCATTCCTGGAAAAAAAAGTATACTTTGTTCTGATCCACTCCAGTCTGACTACACTGAGCATCGCTGAAATGAGTTTGTATCACTGAGCGATTGCTTTTGCTTGCCCCTTCGTCTCAGGTATGTGGTATCCACACACACATACACACACACACACAGACACACACACACACACACACACACACACACACACACACACACACACACACAGACACGCACACACACACAGACAGACACACACACACACAGACAGACACACACACACACACACACACACACACAGACACACACACACACACACACACACACACACACACACAGACAGACACACACACACGCACACACAGACAGACACATACACACACACACAGACACACACACACACAGACACACACACACAGACACACACACACACACAGACAAGACAGGCACACTGAAGACTGCCAGAGAGACAGACTGCTGATAGGACTGATTATAACGCATTGGCAAAGCCGGGATGTGCCATTTTCAGTAAAACATAACCTCTCTGGCATTCAGTACAGTAAATATTTTCCAACTTCATCATGGTGAAGGAATTCAGTTCCATGAAACACAATGATCCACAAATCCAGGACTAACCGTACAAGACCAAAATAACCACACAATCTTTGAGGGTGGTCCCAATTTCACAATTCTTTAGCATTCAACCTCCTTACCCACTTGTTCATAAAAATTCATTGAAAGGTTTAGCACCCAGTAATTTGTGGTGGCAGTATTTTGACATTATCATGCCTGTTTATTTTTTCATAGTTTCACCCACCATAGTTTTGGTAACCCCAAAGCTGTGGTCATTTCTGATCCTCTACTCTGACCTCTTTCTTCACCATCAACCCAAAGTACGTCACTCTCAGAGAATACTGCACATAACAAGAGAGCCGGAAGCTGGCTGGATGGATTGTGGCTGACCAGCATCGGATTGGTCAGAGCTGCCCTGGGGAAACTGGCACATGCCGTTAGCACTGGATGTCGAGAAGCAGCTACAGTGACTTTATCCCTTTGCCCTGTTGTGCTGGGTATGGCGTTGGTTAATGATAATTTCCAGAGCCACGCTCAGTGCATGTCCTAGCCAGAGCTCTGTCTCTATCCTGGCCAATGGCTGTAAGCTACTGGCTTCTCCCTGCTGTTCCTTACTCTCAGACTTTATACAACAGGAAGCTGGCTCAAGCTGAAGGTGCCCGTCAGCTTGGGAAGAGAAAAGACAGACCTTGTCTCATCCCTGCTGCATAAAGGGATGTGGCCTTGAAGCTGGCTTCAAACAGCGCGACAGCTGTCATTTGCACGAAAAAAGCATTTCGACAACTCTTGGCCTTGACGCCAGCCTAATCCCTGATGAATTACTATATTAACTACAAAAACAAGGAAACGAAGAAGAACATGAAGCCTTTATCAAGGTTGATTCTCCCTTAAATCTATTACGAACTGTAGCACAGCACATACAGCACTGAGGCTACATTCAATTTTTAGACTCTTTCTCACAGTGAAAACACTTAAGGTAACCCAAAAGAGGTGTATCGGCAGCAGACTGGAGGACGCTGTTCTCCCCTGAATCTGGGTGGATAATGCGTAATTGAATGGCACCTAGTCTGAGTTCAAACGCTTGCCACAACTGCTAAGGGAATCCATAAGCGCACCATCTTCTTGTTTGTGGATCTAAATGGCCGTGCAATCAAGTGTGCACATTTTTATGAATGGGAGTAAGTTGTGCGCATGTGTGAGTGGGAGTTTCCCTCCTCTGGGAGAGCAGCAGGACCGTTACTGTACTTTTCCCACGCTTCCTGTGGTAAAATGCACTCACGTGTCTCATTCAGCTGCCCGTACATGCAGAGCACGGGACAATTGATCGGCCGGGATAACGGCAGGGGTGCACACAGCAGCCACTGAATCCAGATGCCAGGATGTTGAGGTCAGAGGTCGTGGAAGGCAAAATTGGACCTGACGTGTATAAATAGACACAGAGCGCTTGCTAAATGATGACCGGTTATGTTTGTTAATAATCCGTGTGAGGCTGAGAGCAGCTGCTTGTGAATATTACATTCAGAAAGCAGTGATTTGCGTTGCAGAATGCTTTCACCATCTGGGCTCTGGCTCAGAGGAAGCGACAGCAGTGACTGGTTATCCCTTCCCCAACAGAACATACGGCCTGGAATCAATCTATTTGCACTGGGGTTTGTCCCGAAATTTGTCTACTGAATTTACCCTTGCTTGAATTTATTAAGCATAAGGCAGGAATATTGTATACATACCAATGGAAATGCCGTACACTGTCTATACTGGCGCTCTGGACATGTGCTAGTATATCTTCATTCAGTAATGGCCTGTCTTAGAAGTTTCCAATTAGGTAAACAATGAAATATCAAGAAGTGATTTCTGCTTTGCATGCATGAGCATTTGAATGAACTTTTGAAACTTTAACAAAACTACATTCTTAAAGACTTGCTAGAACTGTAAACTGAATCTGTCCAGCAATTGTGCTAACTGTGTAGGAACATGTGGAAATACACATACTACATTATCGGGAGGGGTGAAGCCATGTAGACACTCAGAACAGTAACCCAGTGCAGCTGAGAGTCCTACCACTAGGTGAGGCAGTTGTGAAAACCATGTTGGAGTCTGAGTGTTGGAGGTCAGAATCTCACCATACTTCCTCTTACTCCATGCAATCTAATGGAAGATTCAATAAAGAGCCCCTGCAGTAACCTCCCTATTGGCTAGTACCCTGTGCTTGGGTGATCTCTGATGCTTTTGTTAGATTCTTATCAACACCAATGGCAGAGATCACCGTGGGTTAGGTTTGCAGAGCTAAGAAAATATTTGTTTTCCCACAAGCTGAGAGGATACCCAAGGCATTGGAATGATTTTGAAAAACATTATAATCTTGACCTACAAGTTAGGCATAATGTGGAAGGTATTTGTGCATACCTTAAAGTCTTAAAGTCACTGATAACTGGCATGTAGTGTAGGGAACTCATGGTTCAGTTATGACAGCAATTCATTCTGAAAGTCCAAATGAATTTTCTTCCACACAGTCTTTTTATTTGTAAATAATAAAAATGAACTCTTTTTAATATAAAACATACACATCATTTGAGCCACATCTGTTGTACAAACAAGAAATGTTGTAGTGAATACTTTTTTTAATAGTTTCTTTTGTTGTTTCAGTGGAACACATAAATTGTAAACAATCAGCATTTTTTTATTTTCCATAATACTGACAAAGTAAAGAAATCAGTCTCACAGGACATGAAAAGTAAACTTTATTAAACATGTTTACATGACATGAGTTGAAGGTTCAGTTAAAAACAAAAGGGGGGGGGGGGTGGTGGTTATCTGACAACTGTTTTAGAATTGAGGTGTACCATCACCCAGCGTTGAGTTTGGCCATTTTGGGACTGAAATGGTGAAGCCTCTGTTTCAACCACTGTGGACCGGGGCCAGCTCAGCGGTCCCTGTGGACTGGACTTCAGCCCCCTGGATTCTGAGTGGGTCTCTTTGCAAGCATCACTAAGACACACGGTTGTCTCATGATTTGCAACATGTGTGTCATATCACCTGTGTTTGTTTGTGTAAGTGTGTGTTTATATATAACCGCATCTCATTTACATATATATCTATATAGTTGCTTTTTTTGTATAATTACATTTGGGATAATTATACTTCTATTATACTTTATAGTCTGATCTGATGTACTGTATACACATTTTCTACTTTAGTCCCAGCCCCACAGAAGTAAGTAACAGTATACACCAATATGTTCAACAAAAAAGGGCTTGGGTTAGCTCAGTACTACAGTACAGCACTTTCTCCATAGGGTAAAAAAGAACAACAACAAAAAAGCATTTAAAAATGTTTTCTAGACATTCAGCACCAGAATGAAGGACATCATCTGGACTGGGCTGTGCCAAATGTCTACACGTGATATGAATGGCTTCGGTTTCTTGGTTATCTCTTTATATTAAGTACGAGCAATCTGTACAAGTACATGCAACATACAAGCTGGCCTACAGTATGTGGAACTAACACACATATCTATTTCAATAACGTTTTTTTGTGTCCGCTTTGTTTTACAAAATGTGCATGCAGCTTGGAACAGTTCCAGAGTCATGCTTCTCCCAGTGGTGGGAGGAGTCGGAGGCCTGTAAGTGGATGTGTATTGGTGTCTGTCTCCTGGACCATTGGTTACTTGATTGGTTACTGTCACATTCACAGAAAATGCACAAGGGGATTCTGAATGACTCGTTTGTTCTTTTTTTTTCCCGAACTCTAGGCAAAGAGGAAATGAAATGGACGTAAAAGAAGCTAATCATAATTTGGCTTTTTTCTTAAATTTTTTTTCATCTTTTTTTTTTCAAAAAGTTAAACTTTTTGCAGTAAAAAATCAAGCTCTTGTGCTTGCGTTAATCTCAAAATAATGTAAACGGAAGTCTGATAAAAACACTAACATGTGCAGGGTTCCTCCCGAAAACAGTCAGTGAAACTGAACAGAGCTTCAGCTCGCTCTCGCCAGGGTGGGCCGGGGCGTCTCCGCTGACACGCGATCTGGCCCCCTGGCGACAGCTCAAAGTGGCATATGCTAAAACCCCTATTGGTCAACCCTCCCCCCCAGGGGAGGTCAAAATGTACATCTATACACAGAGGGTCGAATTCGACGTGTTCATAATTCAATGGACGAAAACAGCATTACAAGCTAACATTTTGCTGTTGAAATCAAAGAAGGAAAGAAAGAAAGAAAGAAAAAAAAATAACGCTGCTTCTTCTAACAGTCCCCAGCGTTGGTAGCAAAGAGATTGCTTTCTTTTTTTATTTATTTATTTTTTCCATTCCATGCAAACATTAGAAAACATAAAACCCTTTACTTATGATGTGAATGGTTGTGCCAATGTACAAATAGAGAAGAAGGAAAAAAGAGGCAGAGCAGCCAGTGACAAAGAGACTGAAAAGGGCTTTCCACAGAAAAGAAGAGCCAGAGCTTGGATCCACATTGTCTGGGTACCAAGAAAGGCCATGTGCACAGATGCCTTGGAGTGACTCCGATTTTGCAGATCTTGTGTCAGCAAAAGGGTACACTTCAGAGACCTCACACCAACCGCCACCGCAGGTCTCTAACTGAAGTCAATGAGCTCTGATGATCCGTTTAAATGAATATAACGTCTTCGTTGTTGTTGTTCAGGTCAGGTGTCCTGTTTAGCATAAACTCTGTGGTCCCTCAATTACTTAAAAACGGCTTTCCTAGCATTCTGCATCAGCCCTATTTCTTAAAAAATCATCAAAACAATCAATTAAAACAATGAGAAACCAAAATAACGAGAAAGCTCTACTGACAAAAAAAAAAAAAAGCTACAGGAGTGATTGTCAGGCTCCAACAAAGCTTTGATCGTGATTCTGTCTGTTTCTGATTGTTGTTCTAGGTTTCTTTTTTTTTTTTCCTCTGGTTATTTCATCTCTCATTTCTCGCAAGTTCACTAGGATCGGACGCCCGGGGGTCCCGATGAACTTTCAAGTGATGACTGGGAAGCGCGTCGAGTGAGAGAGGCTAACGTAGGATCCACCAGTGAGGAGGGGGGGAACAGTTTGTACCAGCCAATCACTGTACTGGATAGGTCCAGCTCCTCCAATAGGATCTGTGCAACTCCCATGAAGCATTTGTGGTCCATTCGCCCATAGTCTCCCCAGACTATTACCTGAGAGAAAGACAACACACACAAAATGGCATTTGAGGCGTGAAGCACTCATAGCACAGGATTCAGCTGGTTGAGAACAGGAAGAGATGAGCTACTACACACCTGGTCCCCATCACTTACCTGCAGCACTTTACCCTGTGGGCTCTCCTCGAAAAGCAGTGCTTGCTGGTATAACGGATCGAGTGTTTTTCGTGCAATCTTTGTTTTCTTTTTGGCTACATACGCTCCGTTATCCAGTAAATAGACCTTAACGTATGGAGCTGGAGAAAACAAAAAAGAAATTTTCTCAGTAAAAATTGGTAGTGATTGTTCCCTCTGCTTGTCAAGATACAGTTTGATAAAGTAACCCACTGAGACAATTTTTTAGACATCAGGGACGCTTGTTTATCAGAGGCCATTACATTACAAGACTGCAAATTCAACAGTTCTGCCAATTTGTGGAATGCTGACTTGAACTCGCCTAAGGACCTGTCCATTTGTGCTGAATATTTCTGAGGACCTCACTTGTGTTTTAAGAATTTGCCTTATTTTGCCCCTTTTCTTTGTGGAAGGCAGTTACATAAAGGGCTGAGAGCTAAACAAAAATCGCAATTAGAAAAACAAATATTCTGAAGCTCATTCCCCTGACAGACTTTTGTAATAGCCTTACAATCTCTCATTTCAGACAGCACAGTACTCCCCCCAGGCAATACTGCATACTATATCAATAAAAAAAAAATCTGAATTGTGTCTTAGTAATGGTGAGTACTGGCTTCATAAGCTGAACTCTGCAGGCAATTATTGTATTGCTGTATCCCTACTAAATGTTTTAGAGGAAAACCATTAGGGCTGTTCGGTCAGCAATAGCCACAGTCACAGGTTCCTTGTTGTATATTGGAGGTGCCAGAGGAAATGTCTCACCGGGGAGTGATTTGGATCCTGGCTTTTGTGTTAGGCCACGTGCTCTGATCACTTCCACCTCCAGCTGTCCCTTCTTATCCATCATTCCAATCTGAATATCTCCTGGACAAACAAAAAAAAAAAAGAGGAGAAACGGCACACCGTCAGTGACTACCGCAAAGGACCTTCTTACATGCAGCAAGGAAGAGAAGGAGGATCATTATTATTATTAGCAAGGGTGGGAGAAAGGAGACTGATGCAGAAAGTGAGTGGGAAAGGAGACTGATGCAGAAAGTGAGTGTGAAAGGAAGGTGAGCAGAGAGTGGAGGGCTAAAAGCAGAGATATAGCCAGAGGAAGGGGAGCGGGAATAAGTAGGAGCAAGCGGAGTAAGCCCTTTCCTTACCTATGGCGGGCGTAGCCAGGGTTTGCCTTCCTACTAGTTGTGCAGGGCCTAGACCATCCAGGAAGTCACTGAACTGGCTGTCAGCCCCCAGACGTACCCCGGAGAAGATCAGACTGGACGAGGGAAACAAGTTGCTATTCAATTTATGCAGGCTTCAACCACGTTTTAAAAAAATTTTTTTTAGGCAGACAAGCGATTGTATCCCAATTCCTAGATACAGATAAACACAGCACAGCAACAGAACCCAATTCGAGTATTTACACGTCCTGCGTTTTTAGGCTTGTACACTGCGCTCTCTCTGCAGCAAACTCAGTTTCCATGACCTAGTCCCTTTAGGAATGTCAGATGGAGATGCCAGCCATTGTCGTGATTCAATACAAAAGTATTCTAGAGTCCTTTTCCTATTAATCAACTTCTAATTAGGCGGAATGCCTCTGTGGCCCTCATCTGCTTTGCCATGCGTCATTAACAGCGGGCGTGAGTGACAGCTGAGCTGTCAGCTTGCAGCCACCGCCTGATTAAGGATGCTGGTGCTATTTCTGGACAGGAGCAGGCCTTGCAGGGCCTCTCGGCAGGAATGATGAAAGATGTTATAATTACGAGTAGGAAGGGAAGGTCATTCACGATTGCGTCTGGAACTAGGAAATTACATTACCTCTGTGAGGCAGCTTTTAATGTCATGAATTTCTCGCACCTTCTCATTGCATGGATATACTTTTTTGAAAAGAAAATTGTCTTTGTCTTTGTGGATGCATTGATCTTTTCTGCTCTGTGTATTTGTTTTTTCAGTGGTAACACACAGCACTAGCTTATGGAAATAGATGGTTAGGGAGAACATTGTGCATTCAGTTTCATAAGTCATAAGAGGTGTGTATCATTGTTCCTCGGTATCATTATAATAACCACCAGAACAATTTAAGACTGAAATAATGTAGAAATGACTGTCTTAAAATATTTTTATATAGTCATATTTGTTATTTTGAGTTAAAAGTCAGCTTTTAAACATGTAAAGCTGAATAGAATGCAGTCACTCCCTGTCTAACACGGCATACCAGAAACTAAATAAATCTTATTATTCATTCATGTCATGCTTACTATTTGCTATATTTTTAAACAGCATGAATAGGCCCTTAAAATAAAGTTAAAAAGGCAAAAAACAGTGACCTGTATTACTATGACATGATGTTTATGAAAAGGGTTTTAAACATCAGTTAAGGAAAAACAGCATATTCATTTTTCTTATGAGAAAGACTTTATAAATTTTAATATGGTAGGTATCTTCATAAGATTACTTTTTTAATTATCATTCAACACAGATACACAGTTTATGAGAACAGAACAGAGAATGTGTGTGTGTGTGTGTGTGTGTGAGAGAGAGAGAGAGAGAGAGAGAGCGAGAGAGAGAGTGAAAGTGATATCAGCTTGGAGAGGATACTGACTTCCCCTCGGAGTTATAGCTGTTCATGCTGCCGTTGGTGGAATCGCGGCTAGCCTGGCGTGCCATGGTGTTGCGTGGGTACTCCACTGCCATGCCAGTCTCCTGGCTGCGCTGGATCTGCCCCTTCGACTTCTTATTGGCGGCTTCTGGAGAGGCACACAGACAGAGCAACGTCACAAGGCCGCAGAGGCATGGACTCCCCCGAGCAAAGGAGAAGAGCTCGTCCCATCGCGCTCCATTCTGAGAGCCAACAGAAGCCATCGCAACGCTGCAGAAAACCTTCAAAGCCAGGTGTTAACTGTATCAGAGTCAGCCAGCTCATAGAGCAGCACCAGTTCTGACGTCCCTATCTTTTGTTATACATTTTGTTATACATAATGAATACACTGGCTCAAGCCATAAAGAGTAACAGATGAGAATCTGCTGTAGAAGGACACAAATGAAAAGTGCAAGTACAGATAGCTGAGCTGGTAAAGTCAGTACTAGGGAGAGAGGCAGCTGACCCTCTTATCAGCTGGGTTGAAGGCTGTGTTGAAGGAGCTCAGGATGCTGATTCTAAGAGAATGCGCGAGAGTGTCCACTCTCATGTCTGCTTACTTTTAGAGAGCAACCGATTGTCAGTACTTTGGCCCCCTAGCTGTTGTTTTTGTTTCTCCTTGTCTGTCAGTGTCATCCATGTGCCTTTGTTTACAGTTCTCATGTGTTTCGGCCCTGCCCCGCTCTCCACCCTGTCCCCGACCACCTGATTTCCTGAACGCCTCCACCTGCCTGCCTGCCCACCTGCGTCCCATCTCCTCATTAGCCCAGCCCTTTATATACCCTGCTTGTCTCTGTCTTGTTGCCAGTTCGTCTCAGTTTTTCCTCTGTTGCGTGCCTGTGCCCGGACACCAATGCTACTCAACTAAAACTTCTCAGGCAAGGGGTCAGTTACACAGTCTCTTCATGGGTGTAGGTATGTGTCCATTGTCGTATGTGTGCATTCGATGTACAGCACATTGTCTCAAACTGCCCAAGCATGAGAAATAGTACACACGGAGATTAACAAGTGCAAGTCACTTGATCCAGAGAAGCATGTTCCAAATATAATAAAAAAGTATGCATTTCATTTCCCAAACGGGTTTACCATATGTGACACCACATCAGAGCTGTCTGGCATTTAGAGTACAGACCCCAAAGATTATAGATCAGGACGTCACATAGTGCTGAACTACCCATCGTGCACTGGGATTCCTCAGTGTCCTTCCAAGCTCCCTGATCTTTTCCCCACAACATAAACTTCAGCAGCTGCTACATAATGATTTCACTGCGGAGTGAACTGATTCAGACTGGCGGGACCTTGTTGTCAGTGTGACAGATAGGAAAATGATGACAGTGCTCTCTCCTGATTTTTTCTTGGAGACACAGTGTGACCACCTTATAACTGGGCCATTTGGGGACAAGCACAAACAGGTTTATTTTCAAATTATGAGGTTAACATTAAAATGACTTATAATATTGAGAGCGAAATAATGACATTTATGTTCCCAGTAAATGTCCTTATTCAAGGTTACCTACATACTATCCATTTATACAGCTGAATATTTACAGAAGAAATTTAGTGCCAGAACAGCTGGGATTTGAGCCTGTGACTCTTGGGTTATACGCACAGATCCTGAAGAATTCTTTACATGGCGTTTCCCATAATGGCAACATTTTTTATGTCCATGATTAAAAAAAAAAAAAAAACATGATCTTCAGACACTCTGAAAATGTTATACAAAGCCAGTATGCTCTCTGAAGACTGTAGGCTTCTCTTTAATGAACAAGGCAATTTTTTTGAAAGAATATGATCCTCAGTCATAGCAGCTTGTGACATGACCAGTGCACCAGACAGAATGAACTGTTGTTACCTTGAACACTACAGCACTGACCCCCGCTGCCGGATTGAAGGGCCTTGATTGCCACTGTCCCATTTTCACCTCTCTGCAGGTAACCGCCAGTTCAGAGCAGAAAAGGCCAGAGAGAGTGGACCGCCTGCTATGGGAGATGCCAATCCAGAAAAGCAGATTTATTTCCTAACACAGCTGTAGTCACTGCTTGATTTATCATTCCCTGGCCTTTTAAGATATTATCCCTAGCCTTGGCGGAAAAGAAAGGTAATATTTTTTTGTGAGTCCATATAATTCGACAAAAATAACCACGACTTAAATAGATGGAACTTATCAGGGCCAGATATCATGTCCAACTTGAGAGGCTGAAGCCCACATTAAATCTGATTAGAATTCACCAAAGAAGGCCTCTCCTGCCAAACCCAACAAAGAGCTCCCAACTCTTGCCTCTCTCCTGCTCTGCAGCATCCAACTCTTCAAATGGACATTTTTTAAGCAAAAAAGGTTGGGCCCTTTCTTGCTTCATTGTAAATCACAGCTCGACCATTGCTGACATATCACATGACCCCAGACCGGTTAGTCAGAGGATGCGCTGAGGCCCTGTGCAAAGCTCTGTGGGTGCCAGTGTGCCTTTGTTAATTCCTCGAACATTGGTCAGCTTCTCTGCTGCAGACAACGTGGCCCAAGTGGGATGTCAGAGTAACTTATTTTTACAGATTAGAAGACATGAGTCAGATATTACCTGCATAGATAACCTCCTCAGTAGAGCATCAGCTTTTCGTTTTAGTGTGTCTTGGCATCTTCCCGTCAGACGCATTGCAGATAATTCCTCACTTTTGCCTTCTCTTTAGTCTATCTATTCTAGTTTTGTTTAGTTGTGTGAATCACACATCAAGACTACACATAAGATACAGATTGTGAAACCTTTTTAAATCACGTTGGGCTGGTTCTGACAATTTCCTGAATTTGAGGAACTGGGGTTAACTCCTCATGTCTACACATGAATTTTCTCATTTCTGTTACCAATTTCAGATTAGGCAAACTCAAAGGTAACAAATTTAACAGAGCAACACAGACACAACAAGCAAACCCTCTGAAATGCAAACATTTCACTTGAGAGAGTTTATTACATGTGAAAAAGTCTGAACGTTTATCTGGAGCTGTACCTTTTACACTCTGGAGCTGGTGGCCCATAAATCCCAGTCACTTCACTGAATTGAACTGTCAAACAGGATTTTATTGGGTAAAAAAGAAAAATAAATAAATTCCATGAAAGGTCTGCAGGATTTCAGGAGCAGAGAATAGTAAACCTCAGCACTGAGCTATGGCCTAAAGTGTTTATATTACTTAGCCGTCCCCACAGACAGTGAGAGCGCCCTCCAAATATACATAGTAGCTTCTACTGTCTTTACCTCCAGCAAGAGACATGCCTTTCTGTGGGTCTGCTCTTCAGAAGTTTGCTGTACCTGTCACGTCAAAACCAACACATTCCCGGTTTCTTTAATTTGTTTCAGCACAACATACTGCATATACTGTGCCAACGCTGAATGACTGGCCTGTTGGTAATGCTCAACCATACGAGTTCAGTTCATTCAGTTTGGGAACATAGGTCCCGGCGCAATAGTGCAGTAGCCGTGGGGAAGGTTAAAGCAGGAAATGTTATACAGGAGAAGATTCTCCTTCTGTACTCACACACACAACCAACCATAGCTGGTGTAGCCCTCACCCCTCAGTAACAGCTATCCCTCTCTAGCGGTCTGTGTGATGCTCTCAAATGCTACGGTAGGAAAACCTTCACATCACTCATTTGAAGTTTTGAGAGAGACCATACAGGGGAGTGGTTTATTAGAGGTAATGCTATCACATTGTCCAGTAACAATGGATTGCTATGCATGGTTGATTGCTAAATGCAGAGACCCTTATATGGGCTGGTATGAATTTATAATAAAAGTTCAAGATAATTACGATGCTGAGTATATTATCCCTGATTGGCAGGATTATGCTTAGCCAGAGCATGGTACCCACCACAGGAAACCTGTGAGGTATATTCAAAGCTAGGCATACAATGTTTACTATAATATTTCTCTGTAATCTGCGTTTCCAGGATGCCTGAGAGAGTTAATGCTGCTACCTTATCTCCTCTATGAGTGAAATCCACCACACGTACCCATTCTACTGTCCATAAAGTCAATCACCCACTAGAGCTTACATTTTACCGTAGCCCACCTGCACCATCAGCATTTACATATCATTTAAGTGATCTAGAGATCAGAACTAAGAATAAAAAAAGAATAGCACCAGTTCACCCGCTTCTTAGTAAGCTTAACAACAGAAAAAGAATTACAGCAGCAGCCTGTCCTTTACAGATAAGAATAAAAGCATAAAACAGCATTTACATCTAAGCAAATCATTAATCAAAGCCTCTGTTTACCTTCAACTCTCCATTCGGAATTCACATCTAGCTGCGTCGGTAACAGATGGGGTGTGGTACCGGTCTGCCCGGTGGTACCGAGCTCCCTACCTCCTCCTCCCACCCTGCCCTCCTGCTTATGGAGACCGCATTTCCCTTCAGGCCCCGGCATTCTAATGGGCTTTTATGCCTGGTACAAAGCAAGGAGCACAGCGGCCTTTCAGACCAACTGCCCTTGCACTGACCCCCATCTCCTCCTCGCCACCCACCCCATGGCGGACCTGGCGAGGGCGGGGCTGACGTCAGTACCTCTTTTGTTGGCAGCGGGCTTTCTGAGGACAAGGCTGGCTGCGGGTGCGAGAGCTGCATATGCAGGAAGGCCCCGTCTGAGGTGAGGTGCCGCTTTAAAGCTTTCAAAGGTCTAACTAAGTCCTAGGTATCATCCAGCACAGCATCTTTGTCTGTACCAGTATCATGTTAGTGATTAATCCGGGGCATGTTCTGACTGATCAGAACTGATGGACAGTACATACAACAAATAATATATACCATAAGAACTGCGTACTGAGTTCACCTGGGCATCGTAGAAATATTCAGGATATTTCTGAAACGTATCTCTTCCTGCATCATCCATGCACAAAATTACCTTGTAATTGACTATTTTATTCCCAGTTTATGCCTGTTGGGGCAGGTTTGTTCACTGTAGGAATAAGACAGGTGAGACTGGTCTTACACAGATGTCATAATGTCATTTTGCATAGGCTTACTACAGACTTTGGCAGGTCCCACTGCACATTGGTCATTTTGAACTTTACATGTCTTCTGCAGCATTTTTGTAAGAGCATGTTTAAAGACACATTGAAGCTACACCTGAAAGTAAATCCAGTGAAAGCATTTGTGTGGATGGACTATGCATTTATAGTTCTGCCTTGTAAAGGCCACTGAGTTGGTGGGTGCTTTATGCGTCCAACTCAAGTCTTACCCTGAGGTCCATTTTCAGATCATTCAGTTGCATTTTCACCCCCTCCCCAAAAAAAAAACACTTAAAACTGATTTCAAGTTCATAAATGTAATTGTAACTGATGAGCAGAGCTGTGTGGTTTCGCTAGGCCTCGGGCAGAGCGGGGCTCCGCGCTGGTGACGGGGCGGCTCCGCGGGGGTGACGCACCTGTCTGGCTGAGCTGTGACGTGCTCCTGCTGCGGCGCGAGCCCACGATGGCCACCACGCGGGCGCTCAGGCTGGACCGCCGCTTCTTCCCGCCCGAGCCCAGCGTGCCCAGCGCCGTGTCCGACTGGCTGCCGTCCGTGCGCTCGTGCGAGTAGATCTCCCCGCTCACGCTCGTGCTCTTCAGCATGCTCCGGCCCGACGGGCGCATCTGACGGCTGCAGGGACGAGGAGGGGGAGGAGGAGGAGGAGGAGGAAGAAGAAGATGTGGAGGGGAGAGAAGGTGACAGGGTGTGGGGACAGAGGACGAGACGGGCTGAGTTTGCCACACCAGCTGTTGCCGGAAAGATTCGTGCATGGGCCTTGGGTGAGTTTGAAACAGTTGCTCACACAAGAATACAACAACAAAAGTTATTTCCCCTCACTTGCAGTGAGACCCATGTTGAAGCTGCTGACTACATAAATACATTTGTAATAATAAATTCTGCAGCCCCCCTCCTCATAATTTCAATACATAAAATAATAACAGCTAGAACATGATGTAACCTGTTGTCAGAAGGAAACAGAGCTGTAAAACACTGAACCTAGAGGCCTCATCCACCCCCAGGGAAACTCTTAAAATATTGCACACAATATGTAGTGGTCCCACATATTGATCTATAATCTATTGCAAGTCTGAAAAGTCCTACATACTTAACACTAAATAATATGAATAGGTTGTGTTAATCTGATACAGTGTATCATTTTAAGATAAAATGGAAAAACAACACAAAATGACACTAAAATTACGATATAAATGATGATAATGACACGATTCTAGTATATGTAACAAATCAATTCAATGTGATGTAATGATGAAAAAAAAACAGCAAAAACAAATCCAGACACAGTAGGTAAGTGATGCTTGGGTTTAATGATAAAGCAACTATGCACTGACAGTGATGGGTAGCAAAAACTGATATGAGGTGACAGGAGCCTGAAGAGAGTACAGTATTTTATTCACATATCAAACGCTGGAACACACCAAATGATAATACTAGTCCTAGTCAAATAACTCTATGCATAATTTGAGTAGACAAGTTGGCTGTATAAGCCAGAGTCCACAGAAAACCAATCTAGCCACACATCGCCTGGAGGGAAACACTCACCAACAAGTATTTGGTTTCTTGTTGTCTGTCCAAAACATCCACTGCGGGTGAGTTTTTACAGAGGATGCATTTGATGGGCTCCTGGAGACGCCTCAGCTGAGACAGTCTCAGCCAACGCCGTGAAAAGCTGCTTCTCTCAGCAGCCGCGCTCCGCTCTCTCTCTCCCTCCCTCTCTCTCTCCTTTCTCTGTCCGTGTTACTCAGAAAAGGTGCAGCGCTCCCTCTGACTCTCACTGAGCCAGAGCATCGGAGCGAAGGTTTGAAGTGAGCTGCCATCGGCCGCACTCACTGTAACATCCGTCCGCACAATGCCGGTCCCATTCACACAGACTTTACTACTCATTCACACGGTGCATCTCCATCAACACACTGTACCATAATTCACACTACAGCGCCCTTCCACATGGACATCGTACCATGATTCACACTGCAGAGTCCATTTACACCGCAATGCCCATTTACACAGACACTCTAGCATAGTTCACACTGCAAAGTCCGTTTACACACAAACACTAGCATAGTTGACACTGCAATGGTCTATTTTCCCATACTGTAGCATAGATCACGCTGCTAGGTCTATTTACACACATTGTAGTAAAGTTCATGATGTGCAGCTCCATTTACACACACTGTAACACAGTTAACCCTGTAGCTCCATATACACACACTGCACTGCCCCGCACACAATGTACAGCCCTTCAGCCCAGCTGCAGTCCCCTATACACACTGTACAGTATGTCTACATGTCCCTGTGTGAGCATGAGTGAGTTCCTGTGCATGTGTGTGTTCCTCTGTGCACGTATGTGTATGAGTGAGTGCATGTGCATGTCTGTGTTCGCGTGAGCAAGTGTGTGTGCGTTTGTTTGTGTGTGAGCAGCCATTACTCATGACTGAGCCACAGGGGCAGGACTCTCTGTGTGGCCCACCGTCTATGTGGGCTGAACAGCTGAAATTCTCTCGCTGCTTCTTACAGACGTCCTCACTTCCTTCTGCTGTCCCTCAGTACACAAATGCTTGTTTATATACTGTTCGTGCCAGAGAGGATCAGTAAATTAAATTTGGAACAAAACAACAAAAAAACAACTGACACAATGAACAAGAATGGGAGTAACCGGGTCAGTCAGTGGTCATGCTTAGGTTTTTAGTGTCTGGCGGTGAGGGGTTTTTCAGCTGTTTACACGCCGCCTCCGGAGGTAGGAGAGGACACAGGGGCAGATGGCGTGCAGCGCTCTGTGGCGTCTCCCAGGCCTGCGGATGAGCTGCCGCGTGTCTGTCCCCTCAGAGGCTGCCAGGGTGCCGCACGACAGACTGACCACGCTGACCGCGTCGCCCCCCACGGCGGGCCTCTCCCGCCGGCCCCCGTCTGCGGCGTCCCCGGGTTCGGGGCCGGGCGGGGCGCCCCGCGGCCACTCCGCCCGCTGGAGGGGCGTGAGGGAGGGGCGAGCTGCGGGGGCCGGGGCAGGGGGGTGGTCCGGGTCGGGTTCGGGCTCCGCACAGCGGGAACACAGGAGGAGGCATGCAAGGAATGAACTGAGACGCACGACACACACACACACACACAGGGGACATACATGTACACGCAGAGAGAACGGGAGACTAATAAATCAAAAGACATGCGAAAACAAACGGGACACACTTCTACTGTAAATCATCTAGTGGAGTAAAGGGAGTCATGGAATGCTGCGTACCGCCACATGCTTTTCGGGATTAGAGAGCAGCATGCGTCACAGAGACACACAAACATGCAGGGCGAATGGGGCAGATAGGAGCGCCTTCAGCAGGAGGAAAAGGGATGCGCGCGGATGATCGTATCAACGGAGCTCTTACGCAAATAAACACCCACGGACAGGAATACTTTGCTGTTTTACACAGCTGGAGGACCTCTTCACAAATGGAAAATGCTGCTCTGTGGAACAACATTCTGTCTTCCAGGGCTGAATAATGGTGTTTATGAATTGTGACATACCTCTCAAAATTGCAAATGGACACAAGGTGGCGGTAAATGGGTAATTAGACATTCATTTTTGTTGTTCAGTTCCCTCTTTGGCTGGTAAATAGAGGTCAGCTGTGGATTTTTATGTGAAAACCTATTCAAATAACAAATTCAAATCTACGAGAAGTGCTTTACAATGAAATGTAAATGAACTAAGTAAATAAATTACCTAAACAGATAATCTGTTTTATATTTTTGATCTGTCAGTTCATTACCTGTCCACTATATGTTCACTTTCTGCTCACTAAACGTTTGAAAACACATGCCAATACTGCCACTGAATTAGTAGTTGCAAATTTCTTAACCATAAAAATAAAATGAAAAATATAAAGAGGCCCTTAAAATGAAGTGCAGCTCGATGATTGCATTGGAAAAGAACATGCAGAATGTAACACAAGATTTCACTTCAAAACCTGTCCAGGTGATCGCAGCGGACCCATTCCCTCTCAGCCAACATTGTTACGCATATGGATTTCCATTCAATGCTCCCAGGACTTCATGTATTAACATACACATTGTTTCCCAAACAGCTACAGCATAGCACAGCCCCCCAGCAGCTGTGCTCTGGCCTGTTCAGAGGCATGGGTCTGACAGGTGTATTCACATGCACACGAGACTCCAGTTTGTGAAGCGTGTGCTTACATTTAACTGCATAGCAACATTATTATGCACAGCGGCTTATAAAGCACAACATCTACTGCATTTTCCATTTGCACAGCTGGCTATTTACATCTTAGCATACTGTAAGTACACTGTGAACTATACAGAAGGAGTGTCCCACCAGGGAATAGAACCTCCAGCCACTGGGATCCATGCCAAGTACCATAACATCAGGCTACCACTATCAGCATCATGTTATATCAACATCTCAGAGTGTTTCAGGCACATGTGGGAGAAACACCCTTTAAAACAGCAAACCCCTTTAAAACAGCAAAGTAGAGGCATGTGTTCACAGTTAACAACACTGCCATATCATTATGCAGGCTATTGTGTGCAATGCCATTGTTACAACATTACAAAATCAAATTTACACATTAACCTTTTTCTTCTGTATTTTTAGAAAGAACTTCTTCCTTAGCTTCCTAAAATTGTGTAAGGCATCAGCATGTCAAGTACTAGAAGCATATTTTTTATTGCTGTAAGAGTTGGACACTTCGAATTATTCCCAATATATGGAGTATGTGGCGAAAGATGTGATATCTAGCCCTGAAGGTTTATTGAAGACTGTTTTTTTTTCCTGGTAGGCAGTCTGTGTGGTTCTTATGTTGATTATGAATACGTCGATGCATTTAGCAGTTACAAGCCTGCAGCAGGCTTGAGGTGTCCCTCAGGAATCCCTCACTTGCGGGAAAAAATTTTGACCAAGTCAGCCATATTGCCGAGCAGCAGGTTCTGGGATAGGACATGCCATAACAAACTTCAGCAAACCGAAAGAAGCTTTCATTTGGTGAGGACACGGGGTGAAAATATTTCTCAAAGATGCCGGTCAGCCACAGCGGCCGAGCGCTAACCCTCAAGGGTGTTGTTTTCAACTAACTGCGTGTGGCTGCAGGGGACTTCATAACTACAGCACTCATCAGACCACAGTCAACTTGGGACCCGATCAGAGAGGAGGAGGAAGAAGAGGAGGAGGAAGAGGAGTAAGGGAGGACAGAGTCCCAGCACTGGGTGGTGAATGAGGGGTGGCTACCTGGAGAAGAGATTGTGGGGACAAGGGGTAAGAAGTCATAGCCACGACACACCTCGACACAGAAACTCCACTAAGCACCTGGGTACAGGGGCTGACAGAGGAATGACTAATTTGCAATCAGCTAAAGTTGCACCTTCTCCGCTGCATGATAGACTCTTGGCTATGCTCTTGCGAGTATGTCAATAAGCCGCTAAAAAGCTTTTTTGTTGTAGTACTGTTACTACAAGGCATCTGGGATACCATGATTGGGCGATGCTGAATCATAATTCTGATATTAAATAGTTTTAAATATGGCCAGTTATACTAAGGAAGTATCTAGGAAGTACTGTGATGCATGTCCCACTGACTCTACCTTACAAGAGCTATTAACTCTGTGTTTGCTATTTCTGGTTAAACCCATTCTCTCTGGCCATTATCAAACTGTTAATGTGTTTTTCCAGAAATCCTCATATAAAGAATAAATTACTAAATTTACTAAATAAATTATTATTTTACTGAAGAACAGGGCTAGGTGCTCCTAAATTCCAGCCACAGCTGGGGGCAGGTCAAGCAGCGGTCAGACCAGGCACTGTGGGCGTTTCTCTGACAGAGGTGTAACCTGAGGCTGACTTCTGCTCCCCGGGGAGCCACCTTTACCTCAAGTCCCCCGCGACAGTGTGCCGCCTCCTCTTCAGCTCTTCTGAGAAGCGCCTCTTTCCCAAGCTCCTCCTCTCCTCTGTGCTAATCACCCCCCACGATATCCTCCTCTCTTTCTTCGTCTCACCTTTGCAGCTCTCTAAGGACTTTGACCTTTGCGTTCACCGCGCCACCCCCGAGCATGCAACGGTTAGTGCACAAAGCGTTCCCATGGAAAAGAAGTGACAGACAGGCAAACTTGTGAAAGACAAAAAAACAAAAAAGAACGAAAGAGTGGCAAAGCATTTGTGTATTTACATTAAGAAGTGGGTATCAGCAGTCAGGATCGTGAGTTAGAGTGAATTATAAACAATAATAATTTCAACAGAAGAAAACCAAAGAGGCGATGTAATAAATGATGAAGAAGAAAGAAAAAAGGTATAGCAGCTGAATGCTTCTTGTTTCCCAAAATTCACATAGCGCCCAGAAATAGCTTAATGAAAAGCTACACAGAGAACAGCAGAAAGAGGGCAAGCTAACAGAGCTAAAGCTGGGTCAGAGCTCGTGTCTGCCACCTAGTGGAGTAAACCTGCAGCGCAGACTCACCTGATGCGGCCCCTGGGCCGCTCCGACTGTATGGACATGGCTGACACGTCGCTGATGTCACTGTCGGACGACTTGGCAGACACATTGTCAGAGCTTCGCCGCTGCTCCTTGTAGAGCTGTAGGGCAAGAGGGTGAAGGAGAACACTTATGACACAGGATCAGTCATCTATTTGCTCATACACTTGCTACACATGCCATGGCAATGCCACGCCTTAGCACTCAATCACAACAGTATTGCTCTGAAAATGGCATGGTAGCCAGGTAGTTATTATAGTTTGAGCCCAAGTGTAATTCACTGTTGGTATTGCTTTGTTCCTGTATGACCTCCTGTTCTAAACCTTCAGGGTAAAAAAAGTGTTTGATATATTAACTTCCAACTTTTTTTGCAACAAAGGAAGTTTACAGATATACAATGTATTAGCCAGATGGTCAGCACAATGTGCTTCATACTGAAATATCTGACTCTGCCATTGTTAAGGCTATAGGTGATCTAACTGAATGGGTCATTGCGAACATTCTTGAAGGGTCTTGATAAAAAATACATCCATAATATAGCAACTCAGGTAGCACTGAAACCTCCTGTCACCAACTAGAACCTCCGCAGCAAGGAAGGCTGAAAGGAACGCAGGAGACAGATATATGGATAAAACATTGAATGTCTGGGATATTGATTTGCTGCTCGGTGAAGGGGCTGTCCACCTCACCTCACGTTTGTTCTTGAGCTCCATCTCCAGGTCCTGGCTGGAGCTGGATGTGGTGGACGTCCTGTAGGAGTGGACCTTCATCTGGAGCTGTCGGGCTCTCTCCTCCACCGCCAGAGCTGACAGCACAGAAGCACACAGGGGACAACATGAGCAGCGCTGTCACACACACACACACTGCTCTGACACGACAGAGGGGACCGGGGAAAAAAAACCACAAAGACCTCAACACTAACAGTAATGCGGAAGGTGTACGTGGTGTGTTCTGTGGGGGGAAAGAGTGGCGTGCGAACAGCGGATCAGTGGTGCGGACCTCACTGGGCGAAGGCGCTGAGGAACGACGAGGACTCGGGGCACATGCTACAGGAGCATGCAACAGGCTGAGTGACAGACAGAGCCGCCATGTGGGTTCTGCCGGGGTTCAGGATTTCATCTCAGAGGCCTGAGAAAACCCAGACCTTCTCGGGTGGAAATAGGTGCAGCTACTGCATGAAATAATAACCCCAACGCAAGACAAAGGAAACACAGAGCATAATGGCCGCTGAAATCGCGCGGGATTTCAATGTTACCTTTCTCATCTGACTTGTTATTTACATGTCCTTCAGTGACATGGAGTTAGGAGAGTGAGCAATGCAAAGCAGAGAAAGAGAGAGTAATCATGAGCCATGTTCAGCACAAAAACATGCTGTACGCCCTCTTGGACACGGTATACTGTGACTGTGGGCGCGTCCTCCCGCTTCCTCAGCATATGAAAATATTCAATGACAGCTTGCGAAGCTTAAAAAGTGCTCATCAAAAGCGCCTAACTCATAGTCAAAGGCACTCACGGGCATAAGGGTGCACACGGCATACAGTGCGCACATACCGTACCATTTAATGGACCAAAGATAAAACAGATTATCAATATTGAAAAAAAAATCTCTCTACATACAAATGATCTCAGAAAGACTCTGTATCTTTAGTTCTTTTAGACTTTGTATCTTTTAGTAGAAAATAATCTTAGTTGTCAATTTGATAAAATCCTCGCTAAACTGAGATACAGATATGTAGTTCTTTAAAAGGGTCAGTCCAGAAAATATAAATTGTGCTTAAACAGGTAATAATATTCATATTAGTTAATACTCTAGCTTTTGCACTTCTGATGGGTTGAACCAGAAGTAATGATGGTTTTGGATGCTTTAGCCCTGAACCACCTTAAGTTTTTTTAAAAAGCTTTTACCTTTTTGCAATTGTACTTGAGTACACCTGCTGTAAGGATCAGCAGTTCAAATGCATGTTCTTACTAAATTCAAAAGTTGAATGGATAGATCCAGTTACATAGTAGGTGTTCCTTTTCACGTAGTGATGTATGATTGAGTATGATTGGCATATGAATGAAAAGCTCAGTTTGTGAGAATGGGGTGAGAATCACCTTCCCATGGGAATTTTTTAGATGATGTGTTATGAACTGACGTAATGCTCTTTTCATTCAAAGCTCTGAAAACAGGTTGGTTTAGCCACCCGTGGGTAAAAGGGTAGCTATGGAACCACCTCTGTACGCTTCTATATCCGTCTGTCTGAAAAGAATGGGTGGAAATGTTATGAGGTGATTTGGCTGGACTTTGGTTTCAAGACTTGAGAACGAGGAAGAAATAATTTAATTTTGGGGCTGCTGCACCAGCTGCTAAGAGCGGTGGAAGCAGACACCCTCCCACAAGGCACTTTAGTTTGAGAATGTGCTGCAGCAGCACATTTAGTTCAGCTTACAATTTCACCAAAAAAATCACATGATCAATTGTACTTAGAATGATTCAGCCGGTGTCCATTCCATAGGACAATGACTTTGCTCCTTTTATTCGACCTTTAAGAGCACCTATGCGTTTAAAGTGAAAAAAGCACGCAAGTTCCATATGAGTGCAAATCTGTATGCGTTTGTGTGTGTGTGTGTGTGTGTGTGTGTGTGTGTGAGACAGAGGATTCACAGTGCCAACCTCTGCACAGTAAAAGTCATGGCATTATATGACAGAGGTGTCCTTTCTAAAATCCCAGTGCCAAATATGGCCGAGTATCAGGTTTAATCAGACCCGCAGAACAGCTACATAAAATCGGTAAATATGGCCCTCTGTAATCCTTATCAGAAGTTATACACTTCTTAAGATGCCTCTATTGTAGTGGATAGAGAGAGGCTCCACCATCTCCACTGGAGCAGGCAGTGACAGATGGGCCATTATCGCCTGGCGATAACTCTCATCCCTGGTTTTGGCAAGACTCAGGAGCCCAGGGTTCATACACTCTCAGGGGAGGGGAGAAAACTGACTTTAAGGCACTGCAGCCTTGCACCACCCCCACTGCTGCACACCTGTCTGAGAAAATTGTTCTTACTGAGGTTGATTGAAGTATTGAGGCATTTATATTGATATTTTATCACCTGATTTGCCAGCTGCAATGTGCTCAGTAGAAGACTCCCTGCTGTGCCTCTTTTACCCCCAGTAGTGATAGGACTACACTCAGCAGTGAATCTCCTAAACTCTAGTGTGAATTCCCCTTACTCTAGGATCACAACTAAGGCCTCTGTCTTATGGCCTATTTCACAGGTAAAGTCAGAATTTGCATTGCTGTTAAAAAGTGCATAATTAACCATTTAAACTTTTTTAGGTAGGATCAAGGTCAGTGTGATTCAGGAGTTAAAGGTTTATAAAATTAGAAAAAGATGCACACACACACACACACACAAACACAAACATACAGGCAGACACAATTCAATATACACATACACACAGACACATGTGAGTACATATACACAAACAATCATACATGCACTCACCCACACACCCACACACACCCACACACACACATACCTTGCTCTATACTGCTACTCTTCAGCGGGACCTGTGGCAGCTGCCTCCCCCTGCGACCTGACGTGGGGGTCCCTGTAGGGGGGGAGTGAGAGGGGCTGCTGTGTGCGTGTGCTCTGAGATGGATAGAGACCAAAAGAGAGAGAGAGAGAGAGAGAGAGAGCAAGAGAGCTACACGTTAGACATTAGAGGTCCATGTTAACAGTCAAACACCACAAAGTCTACAATAAACAAAACAATACATCAGTTTCCACATAACACTGACTGTCCCGAGAACCGTTAAGAGCAGCACACAGTCAAAACTTTTTGAAAGAACATACATTTCGGACCAGCGGTGGGGAAGCACAATCAATTCTCAGAGCACAGCTTCCACGACCATCACTCAAAGAGATACACGGGGTATAAAACAACAAGCACAGTAGACCATCAATCAGTGGGAGGCACAGAAGAGGAACGAGTAAGAACACATTTTCCGAACCCAACAAGGATAAGCTGTCACCATCAGCAGAAAGGAAGGCAATGAGAACCACTGTAAGACGGTGTCTGGTTGTGCTCACAGCTCAGCATAGAACACAAATGCCACAATATTACATCTGAGCAGAGCAGTGTGGTGTCAGTACAGAGGAGATAAGTGCATTCTCTAATGGGTACAGGGCAGTGCAGAGCAGTTCAGCGGGATGGATGGACTGGGGACGGAGGAAAGAGGGGGCGGTGCTGAGGGCAGAGGATAACGGAGACTGTAAGTTGGAGATCTGCTAGGCGGCATAAACACACGATTCAGACACAAGGGAGGCGGGCACACAGTTTGTGGGAGGTGATCAGATAGCACACAGGAAGTGATCAGACGGCACGCGGGAATGAAAGGGGTGTGGCAGCAGCTCCCTTTCAGTTTCAGGGACAACACCTGTCCAGTCGAGGCGAGCCGGGGCAGGATCCCCCAAGGGGCATCTGACCGAGTGGCCGCAGGGGCAGTGCCTTTCCCCTACTGCCCCTTAATATAGAGGTGGGCTGTATTCTGAGGACCCAGCCATGGCACAAAAGAAAACAAAAAGACAAAGAACAAAAAACAAAAGAAAATCAAACACACATATATGAAGCACAAAATTAACAAACAGGAACATGCAAAAAGCCGACACAAACTGAAGACCAAGTAATCACATAAAATGAGAAACATAATGAATTACTGAAGGAAAAACAGACAGACGATCCAAAGGACAGAGCAATGGTGAACATTTGATGGCCATGACAAACATAAGGTTTTCAGTATCAGCTTCCATCAAAAATAAGCCACACAGCATAGCAGGCAGGACCGCTGTGTCTTCAAAAGATTAACTCATACAAACAAGTAACGAGAACATCTGTTGTGCACAGAGGTGAACTACCGAGTAATAACACTAAGAACTACCGATTAATTCACAGTAATGCATGCCCCATATATATATGCTTCATCTCTGTTCTTGTCTAACATTCTGACAACATTCTGAGAAGATGGCGCACACACCCGCACACTTTCCAGACCTTTCCAGAACTTTGCACAAAATCGGTGTACTTCTCTGTCTTTATTATACATTTAACTTCAGTAATTGCTTCTATTTCTTTGCCCTCAGAAATATCATTTATCTACAGTGGTCAATAAGAGATATATTGACATGTTGGTTGTACAGGAAAGATAGAGGAAAGGAAAGCTTAGTTGTACTGGAAATGTGCAGGAATTGTAATATTTAAGCTGACAGTTTTAATCACTGAAAAGCAGATCACTACATCATTACAGCCCATGATGGCTGAATCCTGGTGAGATGTACTGCGCTCCACTAGAACCGTAGTCCACAAAAAGAGGTTATAATATAAAGGTTATAATATACAATTCATAGAAAGTGGCGGGTCGATAACAGCAATAATCACCAGGGGCATACTCTGACAGCAGAGCTAAGGTCTTTCGAACTACTGAAGGCAAAATGCGAAAGAAACACGGTCCTTCTTAAGCTTATGAGAGACGATGAAGTTGCAACCAAGCACAGAAAGCTCAGCGATGGGGAGTCCGTGAGGGAGGGATGAGAACATGTGAGATGGGGGGCGTAACCTTACCTGTCACTGTCAGAGCTTTTCCTGCCGAGCTTCTGACAGATAGGCCTATCCAGCGTTCTCCACTGCCTGCAACATGGGACGCGAGCAACATGAGAATGACAGACACGGGGAAAAAAAGACATGAAGGACGGTGAAAAATGCAGGGCGGAAGCGAAGCATTCAGCAGAATGAAGATTAAAAGAAACTCCACGGTCGGGGGTTAACCGCTTTTTTATGGACTGTGGTGCTGGGTCAGCAGCGACATTTTGAGTGAAAATTCCGCCACGCTTTGGATACGACTGGCAATCAATCACACAGCCACACACATGCTCCTCAATGCTCATACACTCACCCAGAGTACAGTAACATGTACCGGTTCTCGTAAAGCAATTTTTTTTTACAACGTACTGTAGACATTTGAGACGATTACAAAAACCGCGACAAAAGAAACAGACAAGATAAGAAGGATACGGATAGGAGAGGATGGTAGTATACAGCACCAACACGATCATGGACAACGAGGCTTTGTGTCAAGAGCAATGCCAGAAACATGAAACGCAGCAGAGAGGAAGTGGAAGCTCTGCACAGGTAGAGGTAGCTATCTGCGTGCGAAGCGCGCCCGGAGCCAGGGCGCATGCGGGGCATGCGAGCCAGCCTCTGGAGTGGTACCTCTTGGCTCCCGGCCTCGCACTGAGGTGGTTTACCGTCTCCTGCGCGGGAACAACAGGCTCCAGCATCCAGCTGCTCCACCAAAAGGAGAGCACAGATGTGGAAGGGGGAAGATGGGGTGAGTGGGTGGGTGGGGGAGGGTGGAGGGGTGGGTGGGGACAGAGACACATGGAGGGTTACACACCATGGAAGCGTGTGATGACAGGACACATCTGAGGGTTCTGGATCATTGCGCCTCGATCCACAAACGTGCATTCATGGATTCATATATGAAATGAAGTGGGGATCTGACAGTTACTGTTATGGCGATGTGATTGTTTTACAAGGGTGTGGAACAATTTACAACTAGAGTTGTATAAGGTTGAGAGTATGAACACATTGTTTTATTGTATGTGTCACTTAGGTGAATCAATGTAGATGTGTGTTGCATGGTGGGTATGTGAGACAGCTGTACTGCAGACTGCACGACAGACAGACAGAAACAGACAAACTCCGAGTGGCACAGTATCACATCATAGTGGTATCAGGGCAGAGACAATGATCACAGACAAACAGAACTCTTATGCAACAGAAGCAACGGGTGTTTTGGGAGAGCTACGCACATCTCTACAGCCTACAGGCTACTGGTCTACACTCTAAAAAAGGGAAGGGTCCGCACAAGCTCCCGGAGATCACTTTGAGGAGGAACCCCTGAGGCTTGCCTCTGGTATCAATTCTGCTGAATAAACAATGGGCAGATTGGGTCGCACCCAAACTCATGCTGAGTATGTTTGTTATGGAACTTGGTGGCTCCAAAGCAAAACAACCCTTAGGTTTTTTAGAGTGTACTTCTCCACGGGAACCAGGTCACAGGTGACTACGCTACAAGCACAGGCAAAGAGAAGAACGAGGCCAACGGGTTTGAGGGGGGGCCAGCAGCTGACACCAGGCTCTTGGTAGTAGAGAGTCTGGGGGAGGGGGGGGGGTCGGGTTGCAGCAAGGCTGGGGGGGGCTGTACCTGTCATCTTCAGGGGAGGCATGCTGGATTAATATCCTGGGGCTCGCGGGCCGCCTGCGTGGCAGAGACTGGGAGCACCTGAGCGTGTCCCATAGTGCCCACGATGGGGAGACAGGAGAGACACAGGGTGAGTGAGGGCAGGGCGTGCGGGTCTACCAGGTGCACAGCACAGGGGCACAGCACAGGGGTCACATGTCACCCGCCACGCCAAGGCCTCCTCCAAGCCTTAAAATGGTGAGCGGCGGACGCACTGTGAGGGCACAGGCCTGCGATTCGCTGCTCCGTGGCAACGTGGCACTCTGCCTTCTCAGTGCGCCCGGCTTCCGGGATTGAGCAGCCCTGCAGCTGACCATCCCTACACCATAAGAGTCATCGACAACAAACATTGATGTTGACTCTGACATGTCATGCAGCTGATGTGTTCAAAGCACACATGGTTTCTGTATGACCGACTCATACAGACTAAAGGATATTCCTCCATGCATGGGAAGAGTGGATGCAGTGAATGTGAACTGTGTGCTCTGTTCACAGAAATAAAAACAAAATGCAGTCTGATTTTAATGGGCCAGTCCATGTGTGTATTGCCACTTACAGCATACACTTTTGATGTACATAACACATTGATGGGAAACATTGGCTTTTAGGGACAGGGCTAACAGCATTTCATGACTTCAAAACAACTCAGAAACACTTAACCGCAGAGACATTTGTCATTTTTACAGCAGAGATAAAAGCCTAAAAGTATAAATATCTGCCTATAAACAATTCACAAATTACTCCCCATCAGATATTATAAAAACACAGAACAGCAAAAAGAAACAACTTGAATTTGAAGTTGCACCTCACAGCAAATGGAGGCTTTGGAGGTTAAGAAAGGGGCACCCAGATGACTGACTGCTTAAAAAGAGGTCTCTGTAATAGCGAGGTTATATGAGCGCCCTCGTCAGTTTTAAGAAGCACCTACACACCCAACTTACAACCACTAGCTGATACACACACACACACACACACACACACACACAAAGGCAACAACTACAACATAAACACTCAAAAGCACAGCTGCAGCAATACATAACCACACGGACACGGCTATCTTTGAACCAACAGCACAAATCAAATCATAAAAAAAAGGTAAAAAGCAAAGTGGTTTGTGAGTACCTTTCTCGTTCTGGCGAATGGAAACTAGGATCTGGTCTCAAACAGTTGGTACTAGCACTTTTAACCCTGTCAAGAGTGGGCTGCAGATCACTAGGGCCACAACATGGCATCCAATGGAGGTCGAGAAAGAAAGAGGGGAAGAAAAGGAAAGAAAAAAAAAACAAAGAAAAAAGGAAAAAACATGTTAGATAGGAAATCATAAAGGGCACGTAAATCTCAACAGGAGATAAGCAGACAGGCGCTCCCAGGACGGCCGGGCCCCCGGAGAGGGAGCTGGGAGGCTCGGCCGTGGGAATGATTTGTAGGAGGCTGTGGTTGGAGGTCCTCTGGGGGCGTGTGCAAAGAGGGAGCCCCCCGGGAAAATGGCCTGCCTATTCCAGAGGCCTGCATGAATACTCTTTCATATGTGGAAGATGCTGCGAACGCTTTGAGCACTGCGGCTTTGCTGCTGGCAGTCTGTGGGAACCCTGGGTGAATGGGCTCAGTGTAGCTGCGCTACTTTGTCTGCGTGAGGAATCTGAACCAGTGGCTCTGTGGAAACGCATGTATTTAGCATGACTTTGATGGACAGGTTATTTTGGGGCCTTCCCCCCCAGGAGTGGGAACGCCCGCGGCCCCTTGTCTCTTACCTAATCGTGATCTCATCAGTGAACCTGAGTACCCGCTGTGTGAGGGCAGGCCGCAGGGGTGCGCGGCTGTCCGTCCGGAGTCGTGACTTGGTCTTTAAGCATGCAGGGAGTGTGGAACTACACACACACACGCACACACACACACACACACACACACAACTGTCATGAAAAGCATGCAAGAGAACCAGCAACAGAAACCTATTCTGCAATTTAAGCTGACACAGTTCAACAAAAGCAAAAGAAAGAAGGGAGAAAGGACAAATTCCATGGTTCTTTTCTGTGGGCCGTCTTGGGCTGAAGGTGAGAAAATTTGTCTCGATCTGGATCAATTTCGCAAATATGCATGGTTTGCCAAATGTGTGTTGCTAACCCCCACTACCACCTACAGTAATGGGGAAATAATGGGAATCCAATCTGATGGTATCCACAGAAAACCATAGCAAAGAAAAGGGTAAAGTGACTGCACTTAGCACACATCAGACTAGTGCACAGCAACTATCTACAACAGTTCTGTAGTCATCTTAATTGTGACGATGGCATTATATCTCCTCTATCAAATTGTGCCTCGTATGATGTCGCCAGTAAGTTCTCTTCAGATATGTGTATGGACAATGCCGATCCACCTTCTGCTTGGAAGCACGGCATTTGGTTTGTGTCTGAGGATTGCATGTATCTCACAAAGGAATGGTTCATACGAATGATCCTTCCAAAGAGACCATGGTTGTGGTGACCCCCAAGGCTCCTCACCTCAGTGGCTGCATCATAAACCTTTCTGTTCTACTGGGCTACAGAGCGCTCAGAGTGTCATAAATAACACCTCAGCGTATAGAGCCACTACCCTCTCACCAGAATGGCCTAGCGCTCCTGGACACATATGCGGCTTTAATGTGGCTGTGTGCAAAAAAAGCCACCTGGCAAGTAGAGCTGACAGCAGATGTCACCAGCAATAGATGCCAATGAGACCTCTGCAACAGGGGAAATACTAGAGCTACCCCCATTGATTATACATAGCATATGCATATATACCCAGGTTGGTATATACCAATATGTTACATGGCTTCTATAAGGCTCTGCAACAATGTTAACTGCACACAGGTAAGGTGCTACATTACTCCAGCTGACCACAGCTGCACTATGCACACTAACTCGCAGGCTGCCTGACAGTTCTGATGGGTGCTGGGTGCTGGGTTTTTGCTGTTCACAATGAGAAAAGATGAAATAAAAAGACAGCACGATGACAGTGAGGAAGCAGACGCTTAAACACTCAGAGGCTTCCCTCTGTTGGTTACGGTCAGGATCTTATACCCACAGAAACTGCACACACTCACCCATTCAGCCACACTAGTTCAAGAACAAAACATGCAGTGTACAACAGGCTAGAAGTGTGTCTGCTTGGGCTTCTCCTCATAATCTGAAAGTACATATCTAAACTACAGGGGATACAAATGACATGGGGCAAAGCCAGGGTACATAGCAGGGGTGTCGAGGGGGAAGGGCCAGTCTTTTCAGTGACCTCTGAAACCCTTACCTGTATATGTCCTTATGGATACCATTCACTAACAAGGGCATCTTTGGAGGGAGTGTTTTACTGTACCTAGCTGAGCTTCTGATTATGTTAATACAGAACAAGCATGCAAAAAGGGGAATAAAAAACACTATTAAATAAAAAGAGCACATGCAGTGCAAAGAAAGCCTTTTCCAGGTCATTTTCAAACTCTAGATTATTCTTTGACAGAGCGGAGGGTTGGTGGTGTGTGACCTCACGTATGCCACCTCTCTGCATTTTGATCATTTTTCAAAGAATATTGCACGCCTATGCAATATCCATTAAAGGCTAAGCTCCAGGCTTACAATTTTACCACACTGTATCTTACTACTTTATGACGACTGAACCGCTCCATTTAAACGATTTCATCAGTAATTAAAATTGAATCTGTGACGAGCATTACTTTAACATTTAAAGGAAACAAATCAATGCAAATGTTAAGGTAGAAATGTGTATTTGTATATTTGTATATTTGTATAATTTGTATATTAAAATATGCAAGGCACACAGCTTGTGGCATAATGTCTATAATGTCTGTGAACAGCGTTTAAGTCATTTCCAGTATGAGCATTAAACACCCACCCGTATGTACTGTGAGAGTGCATAATGGCACAAAACTATATATATTTACCATATATATAAACCATTTATGTATAGCATTGGTGTATAAACAGCTGTATCAGTATCTGATGCTGTTAGGCATTTGGCGGATGGGGAAATTGTTGAGTTGTGCCTCATATGAAATTTCACTGAAGTGAAGGCATCAAAACCACAAAACAGTCAAAAGAGTTAAACGTAAACACATTAGGATTATCTCAGAAGAAGCACTTACCAAATGAAATGAATGTGGAAGTATTTTTTAAAGAAAAAACCTACAGTGACAAGCACCGGATCAGAGAAAATTATCTTATCTCACCAGTCTATACTACCATCAATCCATTTCACAACCTCTACTTCATTACACTTGTTGTTTGCGACCAAATCCACAAAATTAGTTGAGATGGCATTTTTTTGAAAGGAGGGTGAAGATGAGGGTGATGATTATTAATAAGAATGACAGTAAGAGTAACAGTAAAGTCTGGCGGGCTCGCTTTACCTGTTGGTGTGCAGGCATTCGGCACTCCCGCCCCGGATTGCTCTGCGCATCATGAGGACCTCACTGTGTTACCGTGGTGATGGGTGACGTATGAGGAAATCAACAACCAAGCAGAAAAACGGGACACAAAGTAAGCGGATGTACACACGGGTGAGAAGAATGTGAAGAATGAAGAACAGAAGGAAATCATAATATTGAAAGTTGTCATGGCAAGAAATATAACATCAATAATAATAATAATAATAATAATAATAATGATTTTGTTAGTAACGGATAAAACACATTCTCAGAGTGACTTGTGCTGTATCATTGATCCTTAGTGTACCCAACCAATTGCAAAAATATAAAAATCCAGCTATAGTAAACTTGCACTACGTTACTCAATGCTTCCTCTCACATATCTAACTAATCCAAGTCCATTCAAAGAACTGTTGTACGGTTGTACCTTGAACACAGGGGCACTCAAACCACACCAGCGCCTCCTAGTGGTTAGCATTTGTGAAGTGTGAAGAACTAATAACGGCATTCTGTCAATTCTGTTATTTCAGGGGCTTAATAGGCAATTCCCTACATAAGATGCAACACAGATTTGTGTGTCATCCGGTGAAAAAAGAAACAGGAAAGATAATCCTCATATTCTTCCACTGCTCAGTCAAGCAGAAATAAGAAATAAAAAATAAACAGACCTGTTCTACTCCAGTTTCTGTAAAGACACCTGCCCTCTCTGATCCTGTTGCTAGATCAGAGCTGCTTTATTCCACTTAGGCCAGGCCTCAAGGATACTGTATAACAGTCAAAGGACTGCCCCTCTGTTTTAAAACACAGACTGAAGTTCCCTTGTACACTATTTTAAGTGAATAAAGAGGAAAGTGAAGAAAGTGACTGTTGTTCCAATGTTGTCAGAGGAATGCCAATTCTCCACAAAGGCTTATTAACTGTAATGCGCTATGATGTATTCTTCAAAGACAGAACAGTCCGTCACAATTGTAGACAATAAATAACACTGTTATATTTCCAAGGAGAAAAGCAGTCAGCAGGGTTACTATTCTATTCTTGCTGATGTAACAAAAAAACAGGAAAAACATTCGGAATGAACCCCAGTCCCTTCCAAATTATGACTGAGCATGCATAAAAGTTGTATTGTATTGTATTCCATAAGACCCGTCCACTGTAACTCTCCCACCAACTCTGACTGATTTTACCTGTGCTCTGTGATACCCCATGATTGTCATTATCTGACCCTAACAGTACTAATTAACAATGCTCTACTGTCAGTATCTGTCCCCAGTAAGACCATGGTTTCACGCCAGTTGTCATTACCTGTCCTCGGAGTAGTCCTGGTCTGAGTCCTGTGACATGTGGTCCTGGTGGCTCCGGGGGGAGTCATGGTAGTGGGTGGGGGAGCGGGACTGTCGATTCTGGCGGATCTCATCCAGACTCCTGACAGGACCAGCGAGACAGACAGGTGTCATGCAATGCGGTTGCTGTCTGCTGATCTGTCAGTAATAGTTATCCGTGATTAAGGAAGCAGCGCCAGTGGTAGGGACACAGTAGATGGTACTCTGGGTAAAATGATCAACACTACTTGACTTCCTCTATGGTGTGGAGCAGCAGTGTGGAGTACTAGTTTGAGACAGTTCTTTTCATCTTAACCTGAATTTCTTGAATTAAATATCCACCTGTATCCTACAAATGGCTAATATGTAAAATGTAAGTGAGTTACCCTGGATAAAAGTGCCTACTTCACAAATAAATACAGTAAATAAAATTATATTCCTGTGGGATATTAAAAAGGGCCCTTCTATTACGTCAAACTGTCCCAGAGTTCCTCTGCACGTGCAAGAGTCCATCCCGTCACTCAGGCTCTGATTGGCCGCGTGCCTCTCACCTCTGCATTGGTACGTTGGGGGGGCGGGAACGGGCCCTGCCCTGCTCCTCCCGATGCGGGGACACGGAGCGCGAGCGATGCTGGGTGGTTCTCTGCTGCTCAGGCACCGTCAGTGTGGTGGACCTCTCCCGCTCTCGAGAGCTCCTCTCTGCAGCTGCTCCACCGCGAGGCGCATACGCACGCACGCACGCACACACACAAACAAACACACACACACACACACACACGTACGCACACACACACACACAAACACACACACACACACACACACGTACGCACACACGTACGCACACACACACACATACACACGTACGCACGCACACACACACACACACACACACACACACACACACATGTGCGTAAACGCACACACACGCACATGCACGCACACACACACGCGCACACACACACACACACAGGGCACAGAAATGGGAGGGAGACAGGAGCCTGATCAGTGTGGAGAACTACTACACAGGTCACCCCAGCTAAGTCATGACATTTGCACAATGTGTCTGAAACACTGCAGCAACATTGCCATGTTGCAAAGACGTTACTGCAGCATTGTGACAATATTGCTCATTAGCCGGGACATCCGACGCAGCTGCAGCTCGGGCACCAGGATTCAGCGACACATTGAAAAGACGACTCTCCAGAACTACTGCAGTCATGCTGAAAACCGCTGGGTCACAAACTGTGAAATTAACCACTCTAATCATGCCAAATCAAAGAGCTGACATTAAAGGATACCTGCTGTAATCTTTTCAAAGATTAGAACATGTCGTATTACTGTGATGTTTGAACACAAGGTGTGGCCCCTGCTTTCAGTTTGCCAAATCCTTACGTTCCATTATGTTTTTGTCGCATGTTTTTGATTTCCTGTCAGCTGACTTCCTGTCTCAGCTTCTGCTATACTGCAGCTATGGCCGAATCAATTAGTTAAGGATGAGTTCATGAGTGCCAAATTACCAAAAAACACATTATTTGAGCACCATATACTAAATAAATACTCTTTTCACATAACGCATAACCAGTAATGACTCTATTGGATCTAAATTCATAGTGCTTTTGGGGTAGCTAGATAGCTAACAGACCATGCACAGACTGGCCCTGACTGGGCAAACAGAAAGCAAGAGCTGGACACGCTTCTTCAAAGCTCAGTAATGTCCAGAGTATTTATTTATTTTTTCAAATAAATGCAAAGTATCCTTTGGTGCATTTTTTTTTTGTTTTACTGCAGGCCGTTCTTTTTCCACTGCAGGCATGCAAAGAAACAAAAAAAGAGATTAGTTGTCCAGAATGAGTGTGATGTCCCTCTGGGCACCATGCACAGCTAGCCACGTGTGTTCTCAGTGAGCGGACTCTACGGTCCTGCACGAGGGGAGAGAGGTTCTGGAGTCAGCGGGCGGCGGCCTTTTCGCCCTCCTTATCGCCATTTCGTTTGACCCCATCTGTCTGTCTTTTGAGGTGATCTGAGAACTGATTTTACAGCCTGCCTTCAGCTCTAATTTGTAGTGGCTTGGAGCTTCTCTCATCATTAAAGATTCAGTGTCTTAGACCGCAGCACTTTCTCAGTCAGTGCAGTGTCTATAGAGTCCTGGTGCAGTCTGAGGGAGGACTTGAGGCAAACGATCATCGATACCCAAAGAAAACTAGGGACTCTGTGTGTGGTAGTTGAATTTGACTTTCACTGGCCTCGCACGGGTCATATTTTAGGCTTTGATTTCTCTAAGAGAAGCTGCCACCCCAGGATGAACGGGTCGTCCCCTCTCTCGCCCTGTGCTGGAGGCCTACGAAGCACAGTGTAACACCATGTAACCATGCCCCCCACCCACCTGCTGAAACTACCGCAATATGATCATCAAAATCTGTATCAGTGATGCGGTGCGACCCTGCACAGTAGTGGACAGACACACACAGCAGCGCTGTTGAGAGGATCCATCTCAAACTATGCACACACACACACACACACACACATATACTGTATAGTACTCACACTCCTCAAGGCCAAGATGCATTTCTTCTTTCTTCTCCCTTTACAGTGTCTAGATAATCTGTCTTAGCCTAACTGTTCTCTACTGATTGATGAAATAATGGAAAATAGTGGAGGGATTGACCTTTTGAGTATTCAAGACCAGTAATGACACTGTGCTAGATACACTGTAGCCTACATGGGGCATGAGCCTAGCAGGACATGTATGGCCTGTTCTCACCTTTAGACTTCATCTAAATGGATCCCCAGACCTAATGGATTAATCGTACCCTGACCTCACGTTATTTCCAAATTCTCATCTTTTAAATTATTAACATTATCAACATTATTTTGCAGATTCTGGGTGTACAGGAAGCCTGTTGGAGTGAGGACTGACCACACCCCCTATTGCCTTTCTGAGGTGGAGGGCCATTGTTAGGCACCTACACTGATGTGAAGCTGTCAGGACAAAGCAAAAAAGCAACATCCTTAACAGGGCTTACACACTGACACATGACATACCCTGGGAACTGAATAGCAATGTTCATTAACAAACTATTTCCTACTCTGGAAGCACAATGATAAGCTAGCAAATGATAACAATTATGAAGGGGGAGAAGTTCAGACCATAGCAATTGTCATCACCAACTGTTCTCTCCACTGAATGTACACTCTCAATTGAAAAACTGTGAACTGAAACATGAGATACGTAATTCACATATGCACCCACAAGCACCAAATATCTTATGCAGAATATTACTGAATAATGAGCAATCTACTGTTTATCTCTGTGATTATCATGGATGTTCATAAGCATAGGACATTTTTTGACCCATAGTCTCTGCCAGCACACTTGGGCCTGCCTCAGAATTGTCTGCCTTCTGATTCCGCTAAGTACAATCAGTCCTACAGCAAGGCCAGCGTAGGTGTGTCACCGCGGGCGGCCTCTGGTTCGGTGGGCGTGGCACACTCACTCTGCAGCTTCTTGCTGGGGCTGTCCCCGTGCCCGTGGCGGCGGGGCAGGTAGGGAGAGGGCTGGGGTAGAGGTAGCGAGGACACGTCGTGGGTTTGGAGCTTGTACCAGTGTGGCGTGTCGTCCAGCAGCGCCGTCTCCAGCTCGATCAGAATCTGCCCGGGGAGAGCGAGCGCTCAGAATGCAGCCATGGGCACGCGGTCACACTTAACCGCAAATGCGGTTCCACGGTCCCACACACAGGTCACAGTCCCACAGTACCTCCACGAAACAGGACACAGTCCCAGGAATACAGTCACAAATACACAGTGTACATAGTCACACAAGCAATCTGATGGGATACAGCCAATGACAATCACACTGGACCCATTCACACTGGACACAGCTGTTCTAGATATAATCAGTCCCATAGTCACAATCACACAGTACACAGTCCCTTGACAAGCAGACTCATTTTGACCGTACTGCGTACAGCCAAAATTTCACAGCAGAGAATCACAGAGTACACAATCACACAGGACGCTGTATGGTAGCTGTAACACGGAGCAAAATCATGGGGAGTCGTCGTGGTTAATTAGGACTCAGTCACACAGCAGAGACCAGCGGGCGCTTGCTACGGTGGGTACCTCCCCCAGGAACTCGCTCTCCTCCTCCTGCACGCGCGGCTGGTCCCACACGGTGATCTCCAGCATGCGCTCCCTGAAGTCCCGCCGGTGCACGTGGGGGTAGAGGAAGGTCTGGTTCCACTTGGGCTCCGAGCTCTTCTTCACCGTTTTGGTCCGTCGTTTGCTTTTGTCGCTGGGGAGGGGAGGAAAAAAAGCACGGGGACTGTTACTGAAAGAGGCACACGCGCTTCCAGAGACAATCACAGCCTTATCCATGTTGAATACACAGCCACTCGGGGACACACTCAATCAGCTTCATCCCTTCAAAAACACAGCCGTTCACTGAACAGACACATCCACATCCGCTAACGGGAATGCCGAGTATAAGAAGCACCCGTTCCAAGATATATAGCCCCATTTATGGGAAGACACGGCAACAGATTCTCCCCATAATAAAGAAATTCAATTACAGCTACAACTATGCCACAGTTGACCCAGCTTGTAAACAGCACACAATTTCGCAATCACAGCCCTTTAAAGATACACACAGCTACAGATATATACAGAGAAAGACATTCCTGCGTGTATGACGAGCGCAGCCTACCTCCTGTCCGGGAGGAAGTACATTTTGACGTAAGGGTTCCTGGGCCTCCCGTCCAGCCGGGCAGGCAGGTCTATGGCTTGAAGCACGTTGACTATCAGCTGATGGCCAACTTTATCATACCACAGTTTCACCTGCAACACATGGGGTTTTATCTGTCAAACTGAGGAATGAGCCAGCACACATTCAAAAACAAAAGAGGTTCTAATTAGTAACAGAGAGGTGCCTACAGAAATTAATAAATTGCTATAAAAATTCAAGTAATGCAAAAAAAGCAGAATTGTTTTGACAATTTCAGCTGTCAAATATTAATTTTATTGTTATAGTGACAACATTTATATGATAAGGCTGAATACAAGGTCAGACTATGAGGTGACAGAGTTTGAGCTTAGAGCTTGAGGTCCACTCCGTATGTTTGTGTACTCACAGAGAGCTGTCCAGGGAGCACCTGGGGAATGTCTCGGAGGGTCCCGGGACTAGTGGGGGACATGACAGATATAGAGGGCCGCTCCATTTTCTGGGACTCGAAAGAACTTGAACCTGCTCGGGGTGGAGAGGACAAGAATGCTTTCGTCGAGATGTTAATGCAAGCTGTCGAAGGACAGGCAAAGTGTAGGTGAAAAATATGCAATCATTCCGTGGGATGGCGGGAGAACATAAAACCCTTTACAAACACAGGCATAATGTTATCAGATGCCGTTTCACTCCTAAACACAGAGCATGTGGTCAAGGTGAACATGCAGCAAACATTAAGACTTACTAGATTCTAAAGGAGGATGTGATGTTTCTGGAATTCTTGGTATATCTCTAAAAAAAAAAAACAATGATACAGTTCATTCAAAAAGTCAAATACATCCTTTTAAAACTTCAAGAATTCACAGTACAGAATGACTCAACCATCTTTCTCCAAATTATCCATTCCCACAGCAAAACTGGTTTTCTTTTGCCACTGTCCACACACACACACACACACACACACACACACACACACACACACAACAAATTCTCAACACATCGGCATATACCAACACACACTTGAGACAATGACACACATTGGATCTGGAGTCAGGAGGAACAGGGCCCATAGGTCAGGGAGGGTCAGAGGGAGGAAATGAGCACTCTTCCCCCCTCTTCTGTGCTGCCAGAATGCTTAGCCCTGAGCGAGGAGGACCAGGTTAAGGAAAGGTAGTGGGGGGGTGTATAGTATGTGCTGTACTTACTGATATGCCTTATACACCCTTCTCAAGAAGTTTTTGGAAAGAAAGCGATGAATACATCTTTTAAATGAAGGAGGGAGACAAATCAGATATGAGGACAAATAAATAAATACAGTGGAAAGAAATCAATAAAAAACTAACAGTCGAAACAGATGTTCTAATTTTGGAGTTGGAATCAGTGAAGGATCAATTGTGGACCTGCTGAAGTGAGGAGTAGTTCACTTTAGCCCAGCAATAAACTGACTGTGCAGTGATCAATCTGCATCGATACGGGGGGCTTTTTCTGAAAAAGAACCTACGGGAAGCGTTTGGCTGGTAATTCTATGGATTTATACTCATGTAGCTAACCAAATGTTTTTCCCCAGATACTTTTCAATAGTAGCTAAATTGTTCCAGAAACCTTTAAGAACAAATTTCAAGCTCCGACTGATGTATTAATATAAGCTACTAATATCACAAAAGAATCTTCAGAGAAATAGCCTAGGAGCACATTATCTATTCCTTGTTGTACAAACTCACCCATGCTGATCACTGACTCAGTGCTCTTTTTGAAGAAAAAAAAATTAAAACTAAACATTTTTCCATTACGGAAATGATAGATACATAACCTTCAACAAGACAAATTCATTTTGGACTTACCCAATAGGCCTTGAGACAACTATTTCGACTTGAGGTTCTGATTTGGATTCCAGAATGATGTTGTAAACTTCCTTTTTTGTTGCTCCGGGCAACGGCTTCCCATTCCACTGCAGCACCTCATCACCTGAAAACAAGAGCCCAGTCAGACGATAAGTAGGCCGCCTCAAACCCCACTGGCACCATGAGGCTTGTGGAAACCATTGTATCAGCATAATACGCAGAAGCCAGAGAATACTTTCATTCACAAATTGTATTTACTTGTTTTAGCTTTAACATGTTTATACTGGGGGAGGCAGCAACTTTCATCCAGTGGCAACCTGCGTTCACATAACTCAAAACATTCTCCGTTTTTTTTTTTTTACAAAAGTGAACTTAAATTACTGCTAATTTCTTTTTGATTTAATTGCAGTTCTTGTCTCATATTGCCCCATGTATTGCACCTTGCTGTTTTCTTTAAATATTTTTCTTTTGAACACCTAAATCCACCTAAATAGCACAAACCCTGAGTCAGGCTAACTACTGATGTGCCATTACCAAAATGACTATTTCATTACACATGAAATTTTCATACCCATCATGATTTATCACTGCAACTTCATTCAGATTTTTTCCTCCTTTGACTGTATTTTTTTTACTTGAAACATTGAATTAATTGAAGATTGCACATTATAAAGGGTGATGTGATGTGTCAAGGGGAATAATGCAATCCAGTGGATTTCATGCAGAGGCTGGTGGTGATCTCTTTCCCAGAATTCCCACCTGCCCGTAAATGGCCCACAACATCAGCAAGGCTTCCCTTCTTGACTTTGGTGATGAAGGCTCCTAATCGCCCCGTCTCTGTCATCTTTCCTCCAACAACCTGAGGAAACAGACAGCACCATCAGTAAGCTGCCACACCACTCTGTCAATAAGGTTATGTCATTACAGCACACTCCAGTGACGTTACCCCAGCACCACTCCATCCGTGGTTTCAACTAGCCACTGCCCATGCCAGGTATGCCATTTAACCACAATTCACTGTCATTAATGGCACATAGAAACACTCCTCTAGTGAAAACATCTAACCACACCACTCCACAAGTGAGGTCATCCAACTGCACCCAATCTGCCAGCGATGGCAGCTAACCACCCCAGTGATGTCACTTAATCACACCCCTCCGTCGGTGATGTCATCTAATCACACCACTCAGCAAGTGACGTCATTTAACCACATTAATGTGCCAAAAAATGTAGCAAACACCTCTGAGCATGGTAACAGCTTCATATGTAATCATAACATTTTCAAGAATCTCAGAAAAACAAAGATTCAAACATGACACGCTAAATATTGTCCAATGAAAGACGGCATATCTAAAACATGGATAATAACACACTGGTAAGAGAGGAACATGACGACTAAATTGATAAACATCATGGCTAATTCAGTGGTTACGTACTGTGTTTCCACCTCCTTCTATCTAAAGACATTTGAAGCAATATAAAAAGGCACCATTTCACTTCCATTACCACTCTTTACAAGAGGAGGAACTGATCTGAAATAACTGAGGAAGCGTACGGTACACTGCCCTGCCAGCCCAAAGCCTGCCAGCAAAGGTGCAGTGAAATTGGTAGTACAACAGCATCGTTCACACACTCACCTTCAGCCCCAGCAAGGCCCCTGCTTCTTTTGGCATCGCCGTTCTCTTGCTCAGAGTGATCCGTCCGATTAAATGATCACCTTCTTTGGAGGGCTGCCATGTAACAGGATGCTGAGGAGAACAGGGCAGTGAGTCAATCCCATCAGCGAGGGAACCACCCTCATCAAGTCCTCACACAGCCCCTCTCCCATCTATTTCTGTATATAATACACACACAAGCATGAACATACACCACCAGTGTGTATCTCACTCACTCACTCACACACACACACACACACAGACACACACACTGATTCACAATGTCATTACACCTCAAATACATAGACACCTCTCAAGCACATATACCCAGTCATTGTGTGAGCCTTTGCCTTTGAAACGCATCTGATGTGATTACTGCAGTATGCCAGCAAAACTCTTGGATGAAGAACTCCAAACTCACTCCCGAGGGCAGACTAATCCCGGTAATGTACAGCTGAAGCACTTGGCCACTCCACCAAAGCACAGCAGGTGAAGGGAGAGCTTCAAACAGGGAAGAGCTGGAGTGTGTGCATGTAAGAATCTAATATTCTCTTTTTAAGGTTGGGCCACTAGGGGATCGTTACTTCCTGTCCAGGCTCATGGAATGGCTCTATGGGTGGGGTGGCACAGTGTCTGAAGTGACGTGCTGTCACATCCCAGCTGTGTCCTGAGGATCGGCGAATGAGGGAGGGAGCATCCTTCTCATACTTACATGCCACACGGCTGGGTCTAGGGGATAGCAGTCCCAGTCACCTGGAGGGAAGAGAGAACAGCTCAGCTAAGACCCAGCAGCGGTGGAGTAGCCTGGAATACATGCATACGCAGCACAAAGCTTCCCTGCTCTTTACTCAGGGCAGACCGCACTAGGTGCACTTAAGAGCAACTCTGTTTACAGTGGCCGGAAACGCACAGCTTCTTGAAAATGTTCATTTCTGAAGGTGCCGTGTCAGCAGGCTGGCAGTCTGAGTGTGTTGCCACTGTGGTCCTGTGGGTTTTATTTGACGGAAAAGGTGAGGAACCCCACTGAATCTTTAAGAGTTCCTGAGAGAACTCAATGCACGTGAGCACCTCCATGTTTTTAACATGTTTTTAATGCACTGTGTTCAGTATTTTTTGTGTTGCTGCTTTAACCTAGACTCAGAAAAAGCTGTCCATCAAGGGGCAGTGAAGGAGAAAGGGTGGCTTATTTGATTTGTGTTTGCACCCGGCCCTCCATGACATCCCTGCTCCCCAGATAGACAGTGATACTCGCTGAACTTTCAGACTCCAGCCAGTTCTCGCTGTTCTCCAGAAGTGTCCGGCTATGATGTCAGACTATACCTATGCACTGTTTTACATGACAGTTATATTTTAATCTGGAAGTTGGAATCAGTTTCACTACAAATGAGCATTCTCTGATAAAGGTTGCCACAGGGTCATCAAATTGTACAGATTCACCAGCAACAGTAAGACACAGTTATGTTATTTTTCAAATAGAAATAAAACCAGGTGCTTTTGATGAAATTTTATAGTGCACTCTCATATTGAGAATCTTTGCTAATTTGGTCTAATTAGTATAAGAGGTATGCTCTTGTAAGTGGAACATTTTGTAGCTTTCATTGATCTATCTCAAAAGTTTTGATCATTATTAGGACTGGATTCTTTTATCAGTGGTTCTTATAACCAGGTTTGGTGTATGAAATTATAACTGATACATTTATAAATACATTTTGAATAGTGAACACACATTTTTGGTGATTCTTGCTCTTGTTTCCAGAACTATGGATTAGCAATCCCAAAAACCATGAGACTCTAGTCAATTGGCCAGTGATGTCCAGAGCAGTAACACATCATTGATGATAGCCTTTGCATTAGTTTTAGAGTTTAGATTATTAGACATTAGAGTTAGTTTGATTACATGTTCACAGCAGATTACACTTAGTAAACACAAAACAAGTAGCAAATGGAGTGTCAGGGCTCCGCCCCCCTAGCTGTGGTGTTTTTGTTTCTCCCTGTCCATGTGCTTTTTGTTTTTCCTTGTGTTCCAGCCCCGCCCCGCTCCCCGCCTGGTCCCTGCCCACCTGATTGCCCCATTACCTTCACCTGCCTGCCTGCTCACCTGCATCCCATCTCCTCATTAGCCCAGCCCTATTTCTACCCTGCTTGTTCCTGTCTTGTTTGCTAGTTTGTTGCAGTGTGTTTCGTACCTGTTTTGTTCCTGCAGTTTTTTGAATGTCTGATTTCTCCGTGCTTGACTCTGCCTGCCGTTTTGTCCCGTTGCCTGATCGTTTGCCTGCCCGGTTCCTGACCCTGCCTGCTTCTGTTACCGACCCTGCTTTTGTCCACGGACTGCCTTCCGCTTTTCGACCCTGCCTGCTTTTGTTGCGCAACTTGCCTGCCGTCATTAATAAACCCGCCTGGAACCTGAAGCTCTCTTGGTCTGCAACTGAGTCCTTGCCTGAGCCCTTACATGGAGACACCACACGACCAATGTAATATTACATGACACTACATCATCTGATCATCAACAACCGTATAATTAAATAAATAGAATAGAATAACAGCACTAAAAATCTCAGCAGCATTTTGGCCAATTTTGGACTCTGGTCACCTATATTACTCAAATTCACACTAAACTAGTGTCACTGAATACTGAGGGCAAAACTACCAAGGTTTCCAGTACAACTCACAGACAGAGCTGATGTGAATACGATTGCTATTTTCATTAAAAAAGGCACTCTACACTAGCATTTAACTTTGTATCTTACTGACCTCTTATAATACTTTGCGATAACTGCTCTTAGCCTAGTGATGCATTTATTTGGAAGTCGCTCTGGGTAAGATCTGCTAAATGAGGTAATGTAATGTAATGACTGGTTTCATGGATGTCCAGCATTACTACAAACTTCACTAAAAAAACAGACGTCCTCTTGTAACACTAGACTTGCTCTGGTGGCAATAAAGTGTTATAAAACACCAGGGTCACACATATTATCATCATTGCCTGAAGAGACGACCCTGAGTCGTCAGTGTCTGTCTCAGGTGTCCTGATTTAACCTTTTCGACGCTAATGAGCTGGGATCAACCTCTGAAATATGTAGATGGGGGTGGAGTTTCATCAGAAACCCTGAGCTTAAAGTTGTCACCTCAGATAGAGGTTAATGCAGCATGCGTGATGTCTCATGGCTTCCTGCTGGATCAGCCACTCTATCCTGTTTGCGGCTATCGCAAAAAAAAAAGGAAGTAAATCCAGAATAAATGTAAAAGCTGTGACATGAGGGAGAGAGATCACCTCGGCTGCAGCATTTCCTGTTAGCTACGGCTTTGAAAAATGTCCCAGCATGGACCGGAATTGTTGTCTTTGACCCATTCTGCTGGTAACACATATTACATACAGCCTCCAGACATCAGGGGCTCCAGGTGAATACTGTGACCTTTTATAACTTCTACGGGACGGACATTCTCATACTTGCCGCTCTTCGTCTTCGATTTCCCTGTGCTCTTCCTGATGTCTCCTCCCCAATAAAGCTGGAGGGATGGGCCTAGTTAAAAGTGTCTAACCTCCAACGACATATTATACTGCATGTAATAAAGGTTTTACAATCTCATTTGACCTACTTGATTGCATCAGTAAAACTTTCCGCAAGCCTGACGTATGCTGCGTGTGACGTAAGACAGCCAACCCCCCCCCCCCCCCCTCCCCGCACTCTCCCCTTCAGCCGTGTAAAAAAACCCTCCAACACAGCCCCAAAAAAGGAAACCTGACGGAGGTCGGAACCCGTGCCCTTCCCCGGTCGAGCTGGCCAAATGATTCGTGCTCTCGGCCCCATTTGTTTCCTGAGTGCAGTCGAGATTTAATCTGGCTTAAAAATATGGATCGACATTTAGGAGACAAGTGAGCGGGTCTGGTAAAAAAAAAAAATGAAATAAATAAAATCATAATTGCTGTTAAGGCTTTGATGGCTTACTTGAAAGTGAATTGCAGAGCTTTAATGTTTTATCCAAAAATGAACATACTGTGCCCGTCCAAAGCAGATCACTGCTGGTAGTCCACAGTGTTACGTTGCCCATTCGCTGACCTAATTCTCAAATCGGATGCCCTAAAAAAAAGGGAACTTTCCTAATAAAAAGTGCATTCCAGCAAGGGGCGTGGTTGTAGGCTGAGTTAAATGAGTGGCCTACAATGAAGGATTCAGGATTTTTTTGTTACTGGAATACACCACAGTGATGCATTGGTACGTCTGCTTTCTGCTCCTTTAAAGTAATGACTCACAGCCTCTTAGGCTTACGCAGCTCTGACAGCAGAAACAACTGAAATAATACAGTGCTTACAACAAGGTCATTCAGATCCCACAGAGCAACACAATAATCTTAACCCTACACCTATACAAGACCCTGCCATGCTCATTCCTGACACGCCTAAAACATTACAGTCCTAGCACGTGGTTGTGTAACATAAGACCATGGAATTAACACCATCGCAACCACACACAATTACATCCACCCAACAATCCAACACTGCAACATAGACCGGTCACACTAATGACCCTCCAAAGACGCAGTTTCTCTTTCAGCATGGAAGCATATCTCACAAAGCAAAACCAACAAGGGGAAAGGATACTAACTGTAAACAGTGAGGTGAGGAAACAGACTATTCAATGAAACACTTCGGTAGATTGCTGAGATTGCTGTCCCCAGGTCTCAGAGCCATCAGTATTATTGCCAGGGGAATGTACCGCGGACCAAACTTAATGACATAGGCAAGAACAGTCACATCCAGGGATCTTTTTTAGCTATTGAAAAGATCCAGGGCTAAGTCAAGTTTGCCTGGGGCTTGTCTTTTTTTTTTTTTGAAGGGAGATCAGCATCGGTAGGCTAGGGAGGTTGTGTCTACCTTTATAAATAAAGAAATATTTATTTATAAATAAATATTGTCACAACTTCGCAAGCTGCAAGTGAAGTTCTGCTCTGTTACACAGTCTGTCTGTTGTTTTGCTATGAACACCTCCTTTTTCAGGGCGAAAATATTCGGGGCTATAGCCCCGAATGATCGGACCTAACGACGCCGCTGGTCACATCCACATGGTTCCTTCAGTGCGTCCAAGCAGACTGTAGTATAGACTTTCCTCACGAAAAGCAAAAGCGCTATTGGGCGTTACAAACTACAGAATTGTTCGGTGGAGAAATAAGGAGTGCGCAGAACAGCAGCGTGATAACGCGTGGCTCGATCTTCCATGTGTGTTGACATACTGATATACTGTCAGTATGAGGCAGTGTTCAGTGTCTGTGACAACCAAAGGATGCTACTTACTCTCCCCTTCCACTGGCTCAACAGCCTGTGGAGTTCAATACCAACTGCAGTCTCTGCAGTTATATGCATTTTTACATCACACAGTTTTTTCTAAATTTCATCTTGAAATGAAACTCAAATACTTGGTAAATTATAACAATGCTTTGCAGTGCTTTTAAATAGCTAGTCATTATAATCTGTTATTGAATTGCACCCAGAACCCCATTGGATTAAGCAGCTTTATTTAGTCCTATGTATGAATCTGTTGCTAGCTGAGGGCCCTCCACCTGCAGAGAGGGGCTCACCTTTCACGCTGTCTATCTCTTCGCAGCTGGTGTACTCGGGCGTGGAGCCGCCCTCCTCCTCCGAGCTGCTGACGGACATCTGCCTCTTGTTGACCCCGCGCTTGGTCTTGTAGGGCCGGGGCGGGGGCGGGCGCAGGGATTCCGACTGGTCCGAGCTGAGCGAGTCGTTGCGCAGCATGCTCTCCATCTTCTCACGCTTGGTCTTACGCAGGACGGCGGCGGAGCCGGGGTCCAGGTGGCTCTTTCTGCCCCAGTCCTGGGGCTCCCTGAGGTCCGGCGGGCCTGGGGGGGCGGCCGGTCCACCCCGTGGCGCCGGGGGCTGGGGGCCGTGACTCTGTTTGGACAGGGGGGCCTGCACCCCGCCGCCCCCCGTGGTCCTGTCCACCGAGTAAGAGCGATGGTTCTCCAGGGGCGCCTTGCGGTCGGCCTCGCCGGCCCGCTGCCTGCCCAGCCGGTTCTCGGGCACGTCCCCGCCCCCACCCCCGCCGCCCCCGCCCTCGCTCGGCAGGCCCACCTCGTTGATGGCCACGTCGCTGTGCCGCCGCTCGTGACGCACCTTGGACACCTTGGCGTGCATGCGCATCTCCTGCTCCTCAGGCTGCGGCTTGACTGGGTAGCGGGCCAGGTTGGGGTCGCTGCGGTAGCGTGTCTGGAACTCCTCCTCCCGCCGCTGCCTCTCCTCGTCCTCCCGCCTCCTCTGCTCCGCCGCGTCGCCGTAGTCCTGGGAGCGGCCCTTCTCCAGGCGCCGGCTCTCCCGTCGGTCCCCGGGTTCGCGCTCCTCCGACGCCTGGGACAGGAGCTTGCCCGGGCCACGCCGGCGCTCCCCTCGGATCAGTATCTTCCCGTTCTGCTCCGGGAGTGACAACGGCCTTTTCCTGAACGAGTGGAGGAGAGAGAGAGAGGGCAATGGGAATAGCTAAAACAAGGGAAACTTGTCTGTTTGTTTTACAATGGATGCACAGAAGTGTGAACCAGGCAAGTTATTTCTAACACAAGAGCTGTGCTGAATTTGTAATGTCATGTTCTCCTACATAAAACAATGAATTAAAAACTTCCAAGGGTAAAACATTTGACTCAGCATCTGAGTTAGTTAAGTTTGAGCAGCTCTTTAAAAAACAGAATTAAAAAATTCAAGCACAGTAATTCATGTACAACAGTCTGAATGTCTTACATCTCTACACTAGGGAATGTCTTTACCAGTAAAACGCAAGCATATGATGTATTTATGTTTAAACACATTTGAAATCTCACCTTCCTGAATTGATACAGCAGACTTGTGACATCTTTTACATGCCGTACTACTCCCATATGTTAATTGTCTGTTTGGTATACATAACAGCATAGCAAATTTGCCACCGTTATCTGTTGCTTCATCACCGTATACTATACTACCATCCTTCTATCCCACTAAAGTCCTTTGCAGGGATCGCAGCTGTGAGGTAAGTCGTGTTTTGAGCTGGACTACGCATTTAATTTCCAGCTCCACACAAAACAACCGAGCGGCTACTGCACGTGCTCACAGGTTAGCGTGACACGTAATAAGCACAGTAATCCGTCATCGCAGGGGTCATCTCAATAACAGCAGCGACCGGCCGTCACGCCCCCCCCCCCCCCCCCCCAGAGATCAACAGAGGGGCGTACTTTTCCCGTGGCGGCTCACTGCGGGAGCGTAGCGGAGGCATGTTGGTCTGGACGGGGTCGGGTCCCTTGCCGCGGTCAGCGGCGGCAGCGGTGGTGGCAGCGGCGGCGGGCTGCATGGTGTCCGGGCCGGCGCTGCCTGAGCTGAGGGGGTTCTGTGACCTGGAGCGCACTTTCTTGTCCCGCGCGGCCTCACCGCACATGGCCGGGTCGCTCAGGGCCGCGCCCAGACTCGAGGGCTTCCCGCCCCGCCCGGAAAACCATTCTCCCGACTTGGTGAGGATCTCCTGCTGCTTACGGCAGAGGTTGCATACCCACATTACCTGGGAGCGGAGGAGAGAGCGAGGGGCGGGGGAGGTGAGGACAGAGGGACAAGGGTGAAATCAGTTTTACATGATTCTTCGTTTTCCTCCTTCTCTTTATCCATTACTTTCCTGTAGTTTAAAAGCCTATCTAGGGGTCGGTGTTGGAGACTAGCCTTGGCCAAAAACACTACCATAATGCACCTGATCATTTTATTGCACCATTTATCAATGTTAAATTTGATCTCTCCCTACCAAATTCAGTGAATGCATAATTCATAATTTTCTTTTTCTTCTCTTTAAAAATGTGGTGTTGTGAACAGAGGTAATAACAGAAATGACATCCATAGCCATTAAATATAGAAGGCATATAATCAAATACATAGGAAACCTTATGTAACCTACAAGCCTGAAGCACATCATACTACCCTACCCATACTACAGCTGTACACATACAGTACCATACCATAATGGCATCTTTCAAAGTATGCATTCAATACAGTCAAACAGCAATAAAAATATCTTGGCTAACATGGGTCAGCCCAGACTACAGCTACACATAAAAAGGAAATTAGATATGAGAAGAACAACTTCAGATGTCAACCTGGAGTCATTAACTGCCATCTTGGCGTGACTAGTTTGCAACTTAAGGTAAAGCCACACACCGTTAGAGACTCTTAAAAAGAACACAGAGGGTAATCAGTAGTGCACAAGCCAGTCCATCCCTCTCTGAAAATTAATCTGCATACTATGCCCATTCATTTACATTTATTCATTTGGCAGACCGTTTTTATTCAAAACATCTTACAAGTGAGGCAGAGTACAACACACGGGTGTTTCTGCCTAAGTATACCTAAAGAAGCGTGCCGTCACCTGTGCCGACATAAACGGCCTTTTCTTAGGTATTCCAAGATAAGTTGAAGCAACATGAGAGGGCAGGACTCTTTTCCAATGTGACCAATAGCCTAAGAGGCTCTGTGAATGACAGCTGTGAGGGGCTCTCTCAGGAAGACTTGTCCAACGTGTTTGATGAGCTGTCAGTAAATAGGGACAGCTGAATCTCTGGCCAGAGAACGGACAGGATGGTAACCTCTGCACTGCCCGGGAGGGCCTGGGTGACTGAGAGCAGATGAAGTGAACCTCAGGAACGCAGGAATTAGTGAGTCTACTCCACCTGATCTTTATTCCCGTCAGTACTTTATTCTGAGCTCTAATAGAATCGTTAATGGTTCATTTATGAGGCGGATGATAGAGTTTCCTAAAATACCTCCTCGCGTTCCGTCTTTTTTTTTTTTTCCTCCTTCCTTTTCTGCCCTGCTCTCCTTCCAATCGCATTTGATTAAAAATGAAAAGCCATGTGCAGAGCAGGGAGCAAGCAAGGCTACATCAATGCGGCTATATATAGCCAGACAGTCACCCGGTCCATTAGGGTCTTTGGACTAATTGTCACACACGTGCACCATTCTCCCCATCTGAAACGCAGCAACTGCCCAAGCACAGCAAAACTAACCAGCCATGTTTTCTGACACGGCCTTCTGGCACACTAGCAATGCCAGCAAATCTGTCACCGGCTCCACAGTGATGCTGTAGACCTACACCTAGGCTGTCTGTGTCCTCACAGGCATCTAATGTAATCAGCTGTGACAGTTAAACTACCACATATAAAAGTACAGAAATGCAGAATGTGAAATGTAGCCACTTTCTTAATTGCACTGAAAGAAGTGGTAAGACTCTGGGTTTGGAGCTGGAGAGCTGCTGGTATGAAAGCCTGGAGCAGCAATACTGTTCTGCGCTTTAGCAATGCGTTTAGCCTGACTCAGTTCAGTAAATATCCAACTGCACAAATGCACAATGTGAGTCACCCCGGATAATGGCTGCCTGCTGAACAAATATCAGCTTTTTGTCTCCGGGTCTCTGGATGTAATACAAAAAAAGGTTGTTTCCTGAATATTACTGAGGTCAGTAATATTCTTCTGTCCTTTCCTACACAGCGTGAACAGGAGTCACTTTATCACCTTTGAGCAGGAGCCTGACCCAGACAGTCACTCAACAGCTAGGCTGGCAAGCAGCAAGCCTCTCACATACCCACACACTGAAAACAGCCCCAGACCTGGGTTGAACAAACAACCACTGCCATAACACCTGTGTGTAAACTAGGGCCCAGAGACAAAGAAAGCTCACTTGTTTGGATGAGAAATTTGACGCAACATCTTTTGGTGAAGCAGAGCACATCCCATAATAGGTATTGGAGAGCAAATTGTCAATACGTGCACAGATCAAATTGGGGTCACTAATGTTAAGAGGAACCTATTAAAATCTGAGAAAAATGACACCTGCCTGTTTCTGACCTTCATGTAAACTCACCCATTCGTTGCCACAGCATGTTGACATTTGACCCCTCCTTCTCCTACAGCTAGTTTCTTACCACATGTTAACAGCTTACATAATGGTGCAGATGTCTGGTTTCAAAATTACACAAGAACCCCAAGTAAAATAATTTTTAAAATATATAACGACAGAGCGATAAAAATAATCTTTCCTTGAGAGGGTTATGAATCCCATACTTACACACAGCCATCTTTACAAAAAAAAAATTTAACTCCTCAGAAGAATGGAATGAAACCTGTTCAAATATATCCCTTCCTGTCAGGTTCGATGGAAAAAAAAAAGGCGGAAAAGGTGAAAAATGCCAAATGTTTCGCCGCTGCTGAACAACGCCGGCGATGGGGCTTCCGCCCAAAGACACGACCGCTACGCAGAGTGATGGAGGAGCCCTTCCAGCGGACAGCACACACGCATCATGCCCTGATTGAATACACTTGGCGCGAGTCCAGACTAATCCAAAGTAAATCAGATGCACAATCCACAGCTGTCGGGCACCCAGTGAAACACTCCCAGGAACGGATTAGAAACCCCTCTAATCCCGTCTCCTCACCATTATTTAATATGTCGGCCCAGCACGCGGGAACGGGTGACAATGCCGCCTTCTCCCCCCGGAGGAGTCCCAAAACAACAATCTGGTAATTATCAGCGACACAAAACACGCCACAGGGGTCCGCTTCATTCACGCTGTGCGCGATGGTCACCGGGGAGGGGAGAAATATCATTCACTAAAACGAGGTGCACGCTTTGGCCATGGTGAAGATAAAGGAATGGATTAAAAGAAAATCAATTTGTGAGGGAACGATGTGGAAAGATGTAATTATGATGCCCCCAGATTCTCATTGATGCAAAAAAGAAAAACTGCCCACTTGTCTGCGGAGTACTCTCTGATGTTTGGCGTGGTTGAGGAGGGGTAAAATAATCCACGGATAATCCTTGAATTAGATCGCATTCCAACAGCATGCACGCAAGGGGATACGGTCATTTTTTCTAATCTAGCACAAGGCTATCTCCAGTTGAATACAAAGCTATTAAGATCAGAACTCATTTCTAAAAGCATGCCTATGTATGTTATGTGCCTCTCTGGGGAGACGGGAGTGGAGAATGCATTGCACACAACAATAAAAAATGTAAGGCGCTAAAAAACGCAGAAAAAAGCGAATTCCATCCCTGGACCACTAGTACTGTGTATTCCTGGACAAAGCTGTGGGGTGGGGGCACTTTAGCATACGGATTAGCCGAAGCATCCACCATGGGGACATTACAAAGAGCAGGGCCCGTAATGTGGACAGGAGCGTTTATACGCTTTATACTGCCAGTGTAGCTCACAGCTGTAAATCATATCCCCGTCCAACCGCTACGCAGGCGCCCGAGTGCAGGTGCGGCGATCCCACCAGAGCCGTGACTCACCGCGGTGTCACCTCGAGTTCACGTCACCGTGCACTGCGGCGTGCATTCTGCAAAAGCGGACTCCTTTCATTAACCCCGTCGAACACATCAGTCCTGTTGACACGGGCAAAAATAATCCTCGGGTTTTTGGGTAAAAACCGTGTGTGTGTGTGTACACGGGCAGGTCCAGGCGCGTGGGCCTACGCGTGGAACGGCGTGCTGCGTATCCCTGGACACGAGAGTGAGTGCGTGTTATGTCTTTCCTTACACGTTGCAGCGCTGATCGCTCTCTGCCTTTTCCATGGTAACCAGATCGCTGAAACGGAGACAGTTCTTTGTTTCTGCACTGTTTTGGCGCTATCAGAAGCAGTGGGTCCTCAACATTCCGCTTGCCGAGGACGTGTGCAGCCCGTGCTCACCAGTGCTTAATTTCAGGATTCCTCCAGGGAGTATGGTACCATACAGATAAACAAATCAAATTTGTATTAGACTATCCGTCCTGCTGCTCAGAAAGTGTGGCAAGTCAGATTCACAAGTAACCATATTTATCCATATTTTCAACTAGGGGTGGTGTATGTATTCTATCAGTAAACATATCCTGGATATATAGGATTAGGGGGAGACCAACCACTAAGGGAAGTCTATTTTTGTGTATATAGACAGAAAAATATAGATCTATGACACAGTGCCACTGGACCATAGGTCCAACAAGAGCCTAACTAGCTGCTGCAAACCATGAAGCTGTTGGACAGCAGTGATTGTTACCTCTTAGCATTTTGACCATCAGTGCGGTTAGATGATAGAAGATTAGAGACTGATATTCTGCTTCATGCAATTTGAAGAGACATGTCCCAAGTGTCACACCTCTGCTGCTCATGACCCACTTGCACCGCCGGCCATTGCATCCAGATCTGAACATAAATGAAAACCAGCTAATTGTTTCTGCTTCTTTGCATCCCTACCCCCTTGTGACAGTGCATTGTATAGTGCTGATGGTAGGCCACCACGGTCCACAAACCAGCAAGGTAGGCCTCAGGAAGAGTACTGACTTCCAAGCGAAAGGCACATCCAGAGATGCATTACAAATACACCTTAAGAGTTACCCACTCTAACCCGCAGGAAGGAGGGGGAAACAAGGTCTAGGGATTTGGCCAATGTCTGTTGTGTCCTGAGAAATTCCCACGTCAATCCATCAGCCCTGTGTTCCAGCCTACTTCCCCAGCGTCCGGGACACAGAGTGCTGGCCGACCGCCATTCATCAAAGGGAGTTTTTTTTATTTTTTTATTTTCTGTTTCGGACAGCCCTTCATTCTTTTTAAATCGGATCTCCGTCCGTTTCTGAAAAGGTGGTGGTGAAAGAATGATCAGCGTTTAACATAAATATCGCTGGGTGTCAGCTCCCCTAAACAGGTGAAATGAATGGAGTCCACCGGCAGAGGGTTGGACGGAGCAACTCCACTGGCCACACTCTCCTGACAGCTTGACATATGGGACAGCACAGGCCAAAGCACCACCAATAATTCACTGAATTATAAATCCTGGATAAAGGAGATTATCCTCCATTTCTTCTAATGAGCCTGTAGATCACCTCTTGGAGAATGTTACCCTCCAGACTATATTTAACCTCCGCTTGATGTTTCGCTCTTCCACGTAGCATTTCAATTGTTGAATCCATCACCGATAGCATTAATTATTCATGGTGAACCTCCTGCTGATGTTACAAAATCTTTCTTGCTCTTTGTATGCCGAGGTAGTCATTTCTCTTTGATAAGGCACCTCTAGATCGATAAAATGATAAGTTTAGCCTTGCTTCTTTTCCAAACAAATCAATTTCCAAAGAATTAGGCTGGTTGGCATCTAGTACCTTATACCAGTCTGGAGGCTCAGAGCAGTCCTCTCAATCTCATCTCATGTGTCAGCATTTCGTTCAGACAGAATATATGTATTTTACATAATGAAAATAATTTCAAAATCCTAATGTCTTCACGTCATCTGCTGTTTTTTTTTTTCCTGTTTGTGTAAGCATGACAGATTCACTCCTCAGTACTGTTGCTTAATGAAACCACTAGATGGCATTACAACACCTACTGTTGTGGTAATGGATTACCACACACGATTTTCCCCATATGATTCATCAAAGCAGGTTAACTTAAAAGTTACCATTATTCAAAGTCTGTGGAGTATTGTTGCACTGAATTAAAAATGAAAAAAGAGAGAAAGATAGCAAACAACAACATCACAACATCGACATTCTCCCTGAAGAGGACTCAAATTCTCAGCGATCAAAGCCCATAAACTAACCAGAGGAGCAGAGAGAGGGGAATCAATGATTATAATCTTTACATGTTGTCTTTTGCACAGAGAATAAGACCTGGCCAGTGTTACTTACTGCCATCAATACACTCAGCTGTAACATCTCAGGGTTCAATTGACCAGACCTTCCAGCTGACTGCAGTCAAAAATGGATTACAATACAAGACAAACGCATGTTAGCAAAGCCCTCCTGTCATTAACACAGCAACATGAAGATTACTCATTGGAAAAAATGCACAAATAAACAAGATGCACAAATAACATATCAGTGCACAGTTCAGTCAGCTGCTTAGAAAATAACCTCTACCTTCTTTACAGCAAGTCAAATTTTAAATGGTTCCTGTACAACTGAGTGCAAATGATCCCAAAGCTCCCAAAGCTTGTCCAAAGTATTCTATTCATCTAACTACCTTTTCAGTAGCAGATGCACTGTTATTATGTGGGCTTGGTGGGACTGAATCTCTCCGGGCATCCGGGTACCTTTCCTTAGCAACACTCCCAGAAGGTTAAAGCTTTCCCTTGAGTGGCATTCATTAAATCTCAGAGTCATTCATGGCAAATCATTTCAAAACAAAGACCCAACATATCCTTTGGTGTGGGTTGTACAACCACAGCACGAAGGAAAAGGCATTAGTGTGTTTCTCAATCCAAATAATTTCCCTGTGAGATGTCAAAAGTATAGTTATAAACTGGTTATAAAACAAAAGGCACTTCTAATATTCATATTGCAATATGAATTGTGACACAGCTTTAGTGTTGCCAGAGCTAGACCTCATTTTGTACCTAACAATTCCTGTTGCCATATAAATACTAATTTTTACTGCTTTGTCAAAGTGGACCTCTTATGTGTTATATTCTATGTTACTGCAGTCATATATACTATGCTAAAGTGAACTTAGCGAGCATCACGACATGTGTATTGCAAATCTGTCCTCTTCAGGTGATTTAGTTTCACCAGCTATTTTTATTTCAATATAGAATAGATGTGCATAAATGTGCAGTGATCATATGCATACAAGTATACCTTTTATAGTAAAAGCTGCATTATTAATGAAGAAAAAGAATGATACAGAGATTGATAGCTTGTCACTATTCCTTCCAACCAATGTCAAAAAATCTTGTACTCTCATGTACTGGCAGGTATTTGTTTTCATTCAATGTTTTTCATGGCCATGCTCATAATATCACATCATTGAGGTTAATTAGGCCCTGTTTGACATTCCATGTCTCCTGGAAACAGGTAACTATGGTAACTACACCAGCTAAAGAGTATGTCATAGACATTTCATGTTCTCTAGGACTTGAACAGGAAGGAGGACGTTCCTGGCAAGTGCAGAAGTTGGCAATTATTGGATAAGTGTGCTGTTACCCTCTAAAAGTTTCCTTTTGGCCAAATGCCATATTCAGTGCATGTATTAATATGGACATCATTTACATGGTGACATCTCAAAGCCTGATGCCTCACAATTGGGAGTGTTTCATCTTAAACTTCGGGTACCAATCTAAGGTTTCATTTTCTGGCTTGACTTTGGGCCTTGGCTTGGAAATGCACTCTGATGCCAAAAGAACTGCATTAGTGCTGATGTTTACTAATGTAACTCAAATAGATTACATGCACTGTTTGGCTGTGGAATACGTCTGTGTAATGGACAGATTCTTAGCTTCTCAACAGTGTCCATTTTGTATTTTTGTTCAATGACCCGTACACAAATACAGCAAAAAATAAGACACAACTACACCTCCCACACCCCTAAGCTGGAGAGGCAGGGCAGCTTGTTTTTAAAATGAACTTAACTTTCAACATTGGACATAAGATGTTAGTATGCTAAGAGGCACATCAAGCTAGGTTAGCATGGAGTTGCTGGGGGTCTGGGGTTGGGTTTCTCAGATGCGGGCGGGATGCCTGGCGTTTAAGGTGGTGTAATAATGCTGTAGCCTGTAAAGCTTAAATGTTACACTGAAATGGTAAGGAGGTGCTAACTGCTGTGGTATACCTTAATGCTGAGTGCAGCGGAGCAGCGGTATGCAGTGATTCCAGGGCATTCTCTCAAACGGCAGTGACTGCTTGTTGCAGTGTGCTGTATAACATCGCAGGCAGTGGGCATGCTATATGTGTCATACCACAGCAGCACGACCTCCAGAAGGTGACGCTACTCCTACTGCTTGAATTTTGCTAGGCCTTTGAAAGAGCCTTCCGGAGTTCAGATCAAACTAATATAAGCAGACAACAAACAAAGGAACCAGAGAAAGGGAATGAACAAAACCATGAAAGAGGACCTCTATAAGCAGCCATTGATAAGACCAGTGGGAGGAAAAAGGAGTCTGGTGTTGCACAGAAATATTGTGACATAAGAGTGACAGACAGAACTATATCCCACTCTTTCCTAGCCCCTGGAGCAGCCCTCTAATGTACGGCAAGCATATGAAAACAGGTACACTTCCTTCCATTTACCCTGGAAAATAGGAAAACCCTTGCTTGGTAGCTTCTTTTAAGGTCTTAACCCCCTCGAATCTAATTTAAGGGACTTAAAAGACATCCAGACAGAAATGAGGGAAACCTTTATGCTAATTTTCTAAGTTTACAGGCCCAGTAAATCATCCTTCACTTCAAATATACATATAGATGTATATTCTTTATTTCGAGGGGCATTGATTTTGCATAAAGGGGTTGGGTTGTACTCCTGACTGTAGACTCTTTACAGTTCCTTACAGATTTAAATTCATGTCTTGCATCTTTGGGCTATGAATGCGCATAACGAAGATGAGAGGGGAGAGAAGGCTCTGACAGCAACACGAGATTTGCTTTTTTCTCTCTCTAATACCCAGCAAACAAGGGCGATATGACTGTTGTTCGGTGATGCAAGCCATTGGCACCCGAGGTGGAATCCACCTTTTCTTTGGATCTCCTCTGCATACTCTCTGCTCTACAGATTAAATGCCTGTCTTCCGTCTCTCAGCTGTCGCAAAGATGCATGTGCTCTTTCGTAAGGATTTGAAACAGGAACATAATCCAGTCACTAAAAGATTACAGGATATATATCTTAAGACAGTTGTTTTTTTTCAGATGCTAATGTGCAACAGTGAGAAAGCTGTTGCAGATATTGGATGCAGTCTACATCTACCATCTTCAGCACAGGAGAAAATAGCTCTGAGGTGCTGCAGGAATGCACAGCTCTGAATGTACTTCGCACCCATGACAACATGACAGATAAGATGCATGTGACATCCTCTGTAGTATAAATGTTGGAAGTTAGATCCATGGAGACAATCATATGTTCCCAGACAATCAAATGCACACACGCAAACACACACACACACACACACACACACACACAAACACACACATATTGTGCATACACACTTGCATACACACACAGATACACATATGCGCACATACACATGCACACACACACAAACACGCACTCAGATGCATATGCACACACAGATATAGACACACATTCATACACACATGCGCACACATATACGCACATACACACACACACGCACACACACACATGCACATGTTACACGCTCTGCTTCGGAAATTCCCTTTGGATATTGGCCGCTTGCCCTCACGAGCTTGCAGTGTGGGATAATTGGACAGACTTGGTATTGGAGTTAGCTGATTGTGGGGCCAGTGTCTGAAACGGCACCAGTCCTCTCCCCTCCCCAGTGGCATGCCTGGTGCGGGTCCAGAGCACGGGCAGGCAGCATGCAGGGATGCGCGGTCGCTCTGCGGTCAGACCCCCCCCCTGTCAGTGAGTGTGTCTGTGTGTGGACCCCCCTCTCTGACCCAGGCGTCAGGGCCCAGAGGGGGCGGCGGTCATGCCACAGGGCGGCAGCGCCCTGCTGGCGGGGGGTGGGGCGGGGGGCATCCGCGTCCCCCTCCCCCCCTCCACCCTGACAGCACTATGGTGAGAGCACGCCTCGCGATTCATGCAGTCTTACCCTGTCCTTCACTATGAGACACTTTGCAAGGGAAGAAGACAAAGCAAGGACTGTGTGTTAGAGTCAAGCCTCACCCACGGGCATCTTTGCTACAACACTCCTGCCTCTATAAGGGTTAAGAACAGATCCAGCACAAACAATGTGCCCTTGGAAATGGACACTCTGAAGACTTCAATATCTGGATGGTTAAAACCGCTGTACTCCAATAGTGAACCATTTTTAATCCTATTACATCATTTAAAAGCATCCATGTATTTCTTTTTATCCACATGTGCACAAGTAGTAATTAAAGTAAAGATGGTCAAATTGTACAGGTTTTTGAGGCAGCCACAAACACGCATCTAAGACTACGTGCATGTACACACAGGGCACAACACAGACATGGATACACATCACAGACTCATACACATGTACACATAAACACAACACAGATACAAACACACGTGCATGTGCACACATGCGCAAACACACACACACACAAACGGACACATACCCACAACACAGACATACACACAAACACACATATACACTTACACAAGGAACATATGGACACACACAGACCTGTCTTCCTCGAGCAAAGGGAGAATGCTGCTTAAATGCTGTCTGAGGAAAGGCACATTATCTCCCTAATAATCCCAAGTTATTGGGTAAAATCTGGATGTGGATAAAAAGATCCTTCACAGTAGTTACTGCATGGTGCCAATGCATATCTTCTATCTTTTTAATTATTCCCCAGAAGCAACAACAAGGCTGACAGTAATGAAAGGAAAACTGAAAAGGTGCTAACCACTTTGTCCTCCTTGTGCCATGCAGTCCAGGAAGCGGTGAGGAGTGAGAAACAAGTGAACAGAGAGAGAAAGAGAGAAAGAAAAAGAAAAGGCAAAGGGGAGGGAGTGATAACTGTTAATAATTAATAGCATAGCATAGTGGACAACAGCATGTGTCCATCTTCCATTTCATCCATCAGAGACAGACACAGTGATGGTGTCAGTGACGGTGGCGGTGAGGGTGGGGTGAGTCAGCGATGGCGGACATGCGTGACGACGTACCAATGACCTCATGCCAGTAACACCACTACCACACAGTGCCGGTCAGGCGATGGGAACACAAAGAGACAGATGTGGAAAATGCCCGCTAACTTTAGGTGTCTGCTTTGAATATTGTGTCTGATTTCAGAAGACCTGATGACCCCATAAGCAAGAGGTTTACCTTGCTTGCTGATTGAGCCTCAGGCATATACTGTACATTTTAAACCTGGTCGTCCCTTTTATTGAAAACATATTTCCCTGTGCTGGTGTGATGCCTCCTTCAGGATGTTACCGTGTGGCACATTTTTATATTCGGTTTGGGAAACAGCTAATTATTTGTTACTGGGTGAATGTAAATGTCTTGTTTCCGCTGAATATCTTTCATTTCGCAACCCCTGCGGTGAATACAGGGGATTGTTGGGGGGAGGGCGATAAATAGTAATTACATCACAGGCAGCCCCTTTGTCTTCGGCCCTGTCGGCGAGCGCGGTGGTCTTTGCGCGGCTTTAAAATACGCACCACGCAGAAATTCTATAGATAAATAAGCGAACAAACTAACAACTACAAATCAACACAGACGGAAAGAAATATTGACATGAGAACAATGCACCGGGCGCACCGCGAACACGGACAACAATTATTTATATAATAAAACAAAGCGCACACTTCCTAATCCAATTATTCCACTCGGCTGACGGTCCCCAACAGAGCTGCTGGAGGACCCCTCCAACTCGAATGGAAAACAGTCAAGACACATTTCACCAACTGTCGGAGAATAACACAATTCATCCAAAACACGTACGTGCGGAGTCTGGTCTAAGCATAGTAGGCAGGAACAAGTGAACCCAGCCCCACTCCCTATCAAATCCAGACTTATTTAGCCTTATCTCTTATTTCCTTTCTCCATATTAATGAACAGTATATCTGCCTATCCGTCGCAATCTAAGAACCTAAGTTTTGCTCATCCACACATTATTTAATGTCCTCAGTTTACGGGCCTCCCGTGTCTTCCTAATAACCAGTATGCGTTCTCCTGTAATAATCCATGATCTGTCCCCTAGCAGCTATTGTTCCTTGGCTCGTTTTCCAAATTAACTGTTCTAAATGACTTGCAGATTAATTGGAATTCCATTTGAGCATATTGTATTTTTAAATTGTATTCAAGTGCAATTGTGTATAGTAGATTTAGTTTGATACCTCATTTATTATTGTAATTAATGCCGAATGCTTCGCTAGCTGCCCTGGATAAATCCTGCAAGCAAATGGTTTTAAGTTGGGAAAACCTCTTTTTTTCATGAGTCATGATTTCTCAGCCCCCACAAGCTTAAATGATTCATTTACTTTTCAAGAGAACTGAAGGAGGTGGAACGATTATGCAAAATTAATATAGGTCAGATGAGATCCTACATTATATTAAATGTTCCTTATACCTGTGTAATTACGCCATAATAAGATAATAAGCAACTATGTCGGTAGACATTGTCTGACAGTGACTAATAAGCATAGGGAAGTTCATGATTTATGGAATAACTTGTTATCTAATTAACCCTGATCCAAACTACAACCCTATCTCAGTGAACTCTAAATCAAAAACCCCTCCCGTAATTACTCAAGTTATTTTTGTTACAAAAACTTACTTGTATAACTACAATGAATTTAGACATTAGAAATAAATTGAAATCAATTAAGTAAATAAAAAAAACTACTATTGGTATTATTAGTAGTAGTAGTATTCGTAGTATTAGTAGCATCAAAAGTATTGTTATTATTAGTAGTAGAGTTAGTAGTGGCGGTATTATGTCTCTGTGATTTATGGAGTTAGGTTCATGGCACGGCCGGGCGTTCTGTCCTTCCCTGTGTGCCTCTCTTCCCAGCAGTGAGCCTAGCTGGGATCAGCGGAACCGAGGCAGCTTGGCGATCAGCATGCCCAGGGCTGTGAGCTCACTGCCAGGTACGCCGCCCTGGAGGGAGCAGCTCCCCCGCCAGCGGGCTCTCAGCAGGACCCCGGGGTAAGGATGCTTAATATAGACTTTTTTTTCCCCCCTACCATCAGTCCATTCTCACAGGATGTGCACCAAAACACAGCCTGGACGAAGGCACCAGATCGTCCACCAGCCCCTCTGCACAACACTGCCCGTGGCCTCTCGTGGCTCAGTCGGTCGTGTGCTTCGTATTCAAAGGAGACGTCCTTTTAGGGGTTGGGGTGGGGGCGGTTGAACTGTGACTCTGGCTAATTAGCACCACGTTGCCTTTCTTTCTCTGAGGCGTCCTCATGCCCCTCGCTAATCCACACTTCAAGGCCTCCCTTTATGTTCTCTCTACTTTGCGGGATTGTTATGAATCAACGCTAATTAGGGCACCAGGTTCAGCGGCAGCTGGCTCAAAAGGGAGCGATCGTTAAATATCGAGCTCTGGGAGGGTGTCACCGTTTGAGGGGTTCCCTGTGGCGCCCCCTCCGCCCCACCGCGCTTCCACGCGGGCCCCTGAACCCAGATCCGGCTGGCCTCCTAGCAGCAGGCCCGGTCCTCTCCTCCTGCTAATGCCTCATTAACCTTTCCCGATCCACTCCTGTGTTCATCAGAGCTTCTCTGAGGTCAGCCTCACCCAGCTTCCATGTCCTCACTTTAGAACAGATACATCTTCATTCCTATGGTGGCTAGCAGCAGTTAAATGAGCTGTAGTAAATACTGTCAGTTCATTAGTTCAAGGAAACATCAATATGAAAATAGTCTGGATCAGAATTAGAATGAACTTAGAATGATCTGTAGATAATGTAGGTAATGTAGATTATAATGCTTAAAAATTTACATTTTACATGCTCTGTCAGCTATTTATACATTTTGACCGCAATATACAGCAATTACTTTATTTATAAACACCAGTAAAATATTTTTTCTCAACACTGCTGAGAAAATAAGAAACACATTTTGACTACCCTTCATTATAAGCTAGGGGCTGAGCCCTGTTTAAAAACCCACAAGCCAAGCTTTAAGACTGGGTGCTTAGCTGGGCATTGGAAAAAGAGCCAGAGAGGTTAACGGTTGAATGCAAACACCTCTGAGGAACCTCTGATGATTCACCCCTGATCACTTCCAATCTATTTCCATCCTCAGACAAGGGACCTGTCCTCCATGCCCTGGTTTCTGATGCCCAATAAGTGTTAACAAACTTGGTTTGCTCCAATCTGCTTCCAGTCGCAATACCTGACCTCCTCTTCATCTTTTCTGTACCTCTTTCCTTCTTCCATCTCCTCCTGGATCACAGCCCATCTACTGAAACTGATCCTCTCCACGGTGGGCATGTTACACCTCCCAACTGAAACTATCTCCCTCCCACCTTGATTTAACCACATCAGCTTAATGTTTGACAATGCACTTTCCCTCTGCCTGAACATCATCGTGCAGACGTGACACGTCTTTCATGGAAGCATACACCCGTCCACTTGTCACTATCACCTGCACTCTGATGATGGTCTAGGCTCTAAACCACGACAATTCCCTCCAACCGCTCAAACTTTCCCAGAAGTCTGAAATCTGACTGGGCTTTTCTTATGTCATTTACACTCAGGCCACGCCTCTCCTTGTGTCCCTCTGCTAGCCAATCACAGCCTACATCTCCTTGGGAACACTGGCGCTGGCATATCAGGCCCTCCACTGCACAGACCCTACTTACTACAGCTCTCTGATCTCTCCCAACAGTCTGTCCTGTTCTTGTTCCCTCTGCTCTTCCACCTTTAGTGTCTCCGCCCAGTATGCAGCTCCGCAATGAGGACCTGATTATCATTAGCCTTAGCCTGCCAGTGGTGCAATAAGGTAGTTGCCTCAGTCTGGACACTCAGCAATCACTCATCACCTTGGATCACCTTCTAAAGACTCACCACTTCAAACTACACATAGGTTCACCCATTGAACTGTGACCTATAGCACATTCGCCTGCCATTTTGATACTGATGGCAGACAACTGGCAAATAATTTAAATTTATTGGACTAATGGTAATGAGAGTAGAATTTCTGGAGTAAGTAGGTAAATTGGCTGGAAGTCTTTTAGGTAGCTGTTTGTTGCAGGTTATATAGGTTTGACTGTTTCCTGATTGGATTCTGCACAGTATTGTAGATAGGTCAGACTATGAATAAATAAATAATCACATTTGGTGAGTACCCAGAAAGGAGCTCATCTTTTTACTCTATTACATTATATTGCAATGTGTTATATTGCATTATATTATATTAGAGTATGTTATGCTTAGAGTTTCTACTGATATTAACCAGAAAATATGTCTTCATTTGGTAGTTTATTGTTTTTTTTTATTGTTGACCAATAAAACACCAAAGTAGAGCAACATATGGTGCAATATTCTAAACATGTGCTACGCATCTCAGTTCCAAAGTGCACAGATCAGTCTTATTTTCATTCTGAAAATCTCTAGTTTTCTATACGTGCACGTACAGACCATAGGGGTCGACGCAGCCTATAGTCTCCATGACCTCATCTTGACCCATCTCAAAGGAGATTAAAGCTCAGTGCTGGCCAATAACATGCCTACTTTCAGGATGACACCTCCCACCTGGAGGTGGAGTCCTGCCTTCTAATCTGCTGCAAAACTCTAGGGGCATAGGCATTCAGATGGAACCTCGAAAACACCCCCGCTAAGACACAAATAAAAGCTACAAACATACATTGATATTCTCCTCAGTATGGTGTCATACAAATTAATTAAGCTCTTGAGACACAGTCGCAGCGCTCACATTGTTTCTGGTTCTGTTTTTATTCTGTCTTTCTTCTTCTTCTTTTCCTTCCTTGCATAGGTGTTGGCAGCATTGCTAAATTTTGCTGAAATATCCTATGCTTATGGTTTGCGCACATGCATGATGTGCTTCCTCTTGCTCTCAGTGTGAGATCTTGCAATGCATTTCTGTGAAAATAATCTTTCACGAACCTTTGTTTCTTAGAGCGCAGTTTTATTCTTTTATCAGTTTTCTCTCATGCAGCTAATTACCGATCACTTGTATCGATTTGCATTGCAGGACCATAGTAATTTAAGTGTTAACTAAAAATAACTTGCAGGGACAATTTGTTTTCAATTGCTGCTATTTTCCAGAACCAGGATTTTAAAGGTGCTTCTATGAAATTTGGTTGCAATTTGTAAAATGTTTTGAAATTATATTTCCTCTTTGGACTGTCTCCTTCCATATCCACAATGATGCCTGGCTATCACAATTTTTAAGTTTACCCAGGTTTTCACTATTATCTAGAGCACAATCAGAACAGAGAGTCTGATATGTATTATAGATGATAAGAATCTGAAGGTTCTCGTAGGATTGGCATGGAACTTAATACTGGCTATAGTGATGTCTTTTTTTTATTTTTTTGTGAATGGACTACATACAGTAGGGTGACTGTTTAGGGAGGTTGGTGAAAGTTGTGAACCTGAGTTCACAGTGGTTGTAGTCCAGGTTTTGTACCTTTAACTGTCTCAGTAAATGTACAGTTGTGTAAATGCATAGCATGTTACACAGGCGTTACATTGATTGTCTTGGATAAATGTGTCCGTTGCGCCACTAGGCAATGTAATGAGATGAGGAACGAGTATGAAAAACATGCCAGACCAAGAGCACAGGAGCAATTGCAATGCATGCTTTCAGGAGGCCACTCCACCACCGAACAGGTTTCATCGGAACACTTCACAACACGGCATACAGCAGCAAGACAGCGTCCAAAAAAAAAAAAACTCTGACAGAGGGTCTGACACTTCAGGACGGGGATGTGAAAGGAAGGGGACATGAGGGAGATGGACGGACAAAGACAGACAGAGAGACAGCGGCGGGGAGGGGGGGGGGGGGGGGGGGTCTCACGTTGTTGGAGCGCAGGGAGACGCGCCCTCCACAGCGGGCGCAGAACTTGGTCTGGCAGTAGGAGCAGAGGTGCCCGCAGCCGTCGGCGAACTTGGTCTTGCGGCAGATCCCGCAGGTGGGGGCGTCGTCCTTGTGCTGGCCCTGCTGTCGTCGCGTGTCTGCGCCGATGCGACGCACCTGCTCCTTGTAGCTCTCGAACTGCTGGTGCAGTCTTCTGATGGCAAGGGGGAGAGGGGTGGACCATAAGTCATCAAGACCTCCCGAGCTAAAACCACAGATTCCATTTTCCACTATGACCTGTTACAATACCCACCAGTTCACCATAACATGAAATAAAAATGTAAGCCCCCTTATCAATCTAGCAATATATAATTGCTGTACCCTAGGGTGTAGAAACGTATCGAGCTCCACACAATTAACATAGTGACACTGTTCAGCGACACTCTGGAACCTTTCAAGTGATTTCAGCTTTTCAGTGCAGCCCAGAGGTTTTGTGACTTGACACCTGGCAACCAAGAGAGGAGGCTTTCTTGACACAATGGGCTAGTGAGAAATCAATAGGGCATATATACAGGCTCAGTATGTCTCAAGGCAATGTGTATGTGTGCCCAGAGAAAGACCCTGTCGCTGCCCAACTTGGACAGTGTCCGAGAGTGATGGAACTGACCACAGGAAGTCCCCCTGAGGTTGGAGCAAACCTCAGATTGACAAATGAATCTTCCACCAGCAGCAAGACAGATGCTTTTCATTATTCTGTCTAATTCGCTCTTTTATTGACGTTACAACTCCCCTCTATGTTTCAGGTTTGGCTCAATGGCAGCGTGCATTAGTGAAACAAGCACCACCTTGTCAGCTTGCAGAATTAATTGGACACATTCTACACCCAAAGCTTCAAAGGGGAGGAGCTGGGGTATGATGGACAGAATCTAATTACACCAAGGGGACTTACTGTCATCAGTGCCACAACAGTGATCTCTCTCCCATGCACAGTGACACACCTTCTCAAACAATAAAAAGGTCCCACAAGGTAAAGGTTTCACAGGGAGCTGAGTGAGGTAACTACATTAGTACATCCACACAGTGTCCGGCACTGACCAAAAGAAAGCCCAAGAAGAATGCTGCCACATCCACATTGTCCCACACACATTGTTACAGGACCATGCAGGTCATCACCAAGGAACTCAGCCTTTATTTATTGGCATTCTTATTTAGTATTTATTGGCATTCTCATGACAGCTCTTCAAAGGGACGTAAGATGACGACACTGGACCCGATGACCAGCGAATGAAGAGGACAATGGAGTGAATTTTCTCTCATTCACATATTTTCCCATCATTCCCTCCCTTCATTAGAATTTGCCTCTGGAACAAGGATGACTGAGAATGTCTTCAATTCCTGTCTACAGTCTTATTCAGAAGGATGTTTTAGGCAGACGCACACCAATTAAAATACCAGATGAAACACTGTACTGAATTAATAAAATACAAGGTTATACAAAAGTGAGCAGTATCTTTACTTTGCCGCCCCCCAACCAGCAGCCCCCCCCCCCCCCCCCCCCCCCCCCCCCCACACACACACACACACCCTGCTTTTTGTGGGGGCAAAATAAACCTTTTGTGAAATGCAAATGAGGCACGGTGTCTGTGCCATCTTTTTCCCAAACATTCACAAAGGAATACTGCATTAGCATAAAGTTTCTCACAATGAAGGTATGCAGCTAGCAGCCCTAATTACCACTGTGGGTGTGGAGATGAAGTAGATCCCTTCATTCCAACTCATCTCTGAAGGGACTGGTTCCCAAACACTGTGCCTTCTGTTGGCAGCAGCCAGACTGGCACATGATAGGACGCAAGCTGACGATGTAGACACCCAGTATATGCTGAGATTAATTTGCCATCCACAGATATAACATAATGTATCTATGCGTGTGTATGCGCTGTACATAGACTTACAGAAAACAGTTAATAACTCAGATATAATCTGCAGTGACACTTCATGAGTGAATTTCCTATTGGCGAGTGTAGAGATGACATCCGTCAGGAACGTTTAAAGCTCTCCCAGGTGTTTACATCTCAACAGGGTTGTAAATTCATACAGCTGCCAGGAACCAAATGTATTTTGCTGCTAGGACCATCTCCTGAGACAGGCAGGACACGCTACCTCTGCTGAGTGTGCATAAGTCATTACCGGCACCAACACATACGTTGCATATGACAGAACTACACTACACTGTGTCCATGCGTCAAAGACGTCAGACTATAGCCACAGTTCAGGAAAGCAATCCGCATAGCTTCTGAGACAGAGAGTAGGGGCACTGGTCCATTCATTTAAAGCACTCTATATGAATGGTCCCACAAAGGAGCTACATAATGCTTTCATAAGAGGTACGTAACAGTTTGATGTTCACTACATTTATTAACATTCATGCCAACCAACGTAGCCTGTCATGGGATATGTATATCACCACCCATGTCATGTGTGCCTTTTTAACAATATGCCACATAAGAATGTCACTGTCATTTGTGACAAGAATGGCAATATAGCAGATCCCATGGTAGTCTGTCATGGCTGATGCACATATTTAAGAGTGTTTATCTAGTGCCTATAAAGATGTTACATAGTTCTTATAAAAACATTAGGTGGTTCTTATGTTGGCCTCTTCATAGTAAGCATTATCATTCATGCTAATCCAAGATGGGCAAATTCTCCGGGAACCATCAGAACAGAACATTATCCATGAGGCAACCTGAGCCTCCAAAAGACTCTTCAAAGTGGGGAAATAGTTCATTAAGCAAAGTTGTTCCATCGACACCTGACACCAGACACAGCAGCCAAGTAACAGGAGGGTAGCTTTAGAACAAGTAACAGGAGGGTACATGTAGAACATTGGTTGCAGTACACTGTTATTTTTATTTATTATTCTGTTCTTAGAAGCTGTTTTACATATAAGTACACTTGCAGGAAGACTGTGTGGATGCATGAATCGTTTCCAGGAAGGGAAAGTGACATCAAACAAAGTGCATTCACAAGCCCCAGCAGAGGCGATTGTCCTCTAACGCATTTGCGCCATGACATGTTCTGCAGATTGCCAGTAATATCTGCTAATACGACCTAGCTGAATATGAGTTCGCATTGATCCAGTGCCTGGTGTTGGTACGCTTGATCCGTTTTGCTTTTGTTTGTTTAGTTTTATTTTCCCCCTAAAACTTTCATTTATCGCGTGGATGAAACAGGACATACAATGTGATTGTAACACAAATCTGGCATTAATCAGGGTAATAATGAGCCCAGGCTTTGGAGGATCAGCAGCTGTGTTCTCCCTCATGCTTTGTAACCTCTACATCATATTCTGCACCTTGTGATTCTCCACCTCTGCCTACCCACAGTGACTGGCTCCTCGTGACGCTAGGTCTGAGGCTCTTTCTTAATTAAGCTTAAGAGCAAGCAACTAATTGCCGTCTCGTTTCATTTTGTTCCCTCCATTGCTTAATGAGCCTTTCACAGATAACGACTCACTGAAAGGGGAATCATCAGGTATTGGTGAGGACACAGTCTTACATAAACCCACTGCTACCATCTCTGCGCTCATTTCTTTTGTGCTTGAACTAGGGCTGGGCGATCAATCGAATTTTATTTTCAATTACGATTATGAAAAAAAAGAGAATCGAGATAAAACATTTATTGTGCCACGTTATTTAATATAAAGTTCAATAAATGCATGATGTTGCCAAAGTCCATGAGCAATCATGTTAAATAATCTTGATCTCAACATTGACCAAAATAATCGTGATTATGATTTTTTCCATAATTGAGCAGCCCTAGCTTGAACAGCTGTGACACATTGCAATCACCAGAAAAAGGCGTTTAGAAGTGTTGTACTTTTAAAATCGGAAGCTTGCATTGAGCTTGTATTAATTACTTATAAAGGCAAACTGTATTCTAACCATAACACTTGGTGTAAAGAAGGCCTGTCTTATGATTGTGACAGTTGAGAACACAGTGTCATTCAGAGTTCCCTTTGCTCCGTCAAACACCTGCAACAAACCTCAGCCCATCTCTGCATCCATGTTTACTTCCAGCCCGCTGGAGTTACAGGGTCAGAGAGACCTGAGATACTAATTGAATCTGCCCAGCGATGAGATGTAATGGCTCTGCCATACAGTCATAAGGACCATAATTCCGCAGGCACAATGCCACAAAAGCTTCATATACACTCATAACTTTCAGAGGGAAAAGAACATTAAGTAGTCGGTTTCGCTATGACTCCGCGTTGGCACACACTCGGAGGTGTTAGGAGTGCGCAATTTATTACCCTTCTTAAATAATACCATATTTGCGCAGAGGGATTATTAAGTATAATATATTCATTATTTAGTGGTTGCTAAAGCAACACTCATTTGTGGATTCAGCTTTCATTTTACATCACATCCTTGCACAGTTCACCTGTGTGTATTCTCAGACATCCTTGCTACCTGTCTGCCTGTACACACTAACACACTCAGGTTAAAAAATGAAGCTGTATCTGGATCAGATATCATAATGGGTGTGTGCAAAGGGGAAGCGATTGCGAAAAGCTGTATTTGATATGATTAAACTGCAAGTGGGTATAAAACCCAACAGAGCCCCTCCTAAATCACAGCAAAGTCACTGATTAGCAAGTCAGTGTAGGAATCCCTTTGACCTCTGATACCGGGACGACGGTCTCAATACACTTTCAATATTTGCCTCAGAATACCTCTGCTTTTAAATCTCTTTGTTTTATGAATGCCGTATGAGCTGCTTACTGTATGTGTCTCCTGCTTGTGTTTATTGCCTTAACGATAGCACCGTAATGATGTACTCTTTATAAATTCACGCAGTGTACACAGAAGAGATAGCACGCGCTTGTGTGTGCTTCGTTTTTCCATGACGCAGTTCCCGAGTTCCGTGACTCACCTTTTCGCGTCTGACCCTTATCTAGTCATAAAAGCAAAGGGAACAGACAAAAAACGGGGAAGGGAACAGTGACAACTGCTTCAAGCTCAATACAAAAAAAGGATCGCTTTTCAACAATAACCTCATGTGATGAAAATACGGTTGACACATGGGGTGCAGTGTAAAACCTAAACGAACGCCAGTGTTTGAAAGGTGTCACCGGAGAACTAAAAAAAATATCAAGCAGCATAGCGGGATGCAGAAGCTGACGAAGGAAATCAACGTAGGGAAGGCAAAGCCATGCCATACGTTGCAAGTCCCATGACGAACCCCGTGAGAAGGAATCCTCTTGAAATTTTTCTGTTGACTGCTCGAGGCAAGTGTAATCTGGAATGTCTCTTTCTCTCCCTCTCTGCATTCACACGTCTACAAATTTCTTTCCTTCATATCTCCCTCCCCAAAAATAACATTCATAGCATCTGCTTCTCAGACACCTCAATCGCCCACGTTCAATTTGTGTCATAATATGTAAGGATATGATGGAATGGACCTTGGATCTTTGCTCTATGGTGAGAAAAATCTCACCTCACAGCGTCTTGCACAATGCTGTACACAGCTCTGCACGCTAGCACAAAAGAGGTATGCCATATTAATGCGCTCCCTCTCAGAACGCTGAAAAATCATCTACATCAGTCTGACAGTCAATGTAGAAACAAAGCACCTGCTGATGTATAAACTAAACTAACAGATACTAAGAAAGCATGAGAAATTACCTGGACTGCAGAAACGTGGCCATGACCTGCTGTTTTCTGTCGTCAGCGCCCTTGGCTTGCAGATAAAACCAAAATCCAAAACATAATGAGCGTCGTGTCCAAGCCCTTTGTGGCAGTCCACAAGGCAAATGCTTGTTTGCCACGATTTCTGCTAGCGGTCCGCATGATGCGTGGATGGACAGCAGACTGCGGCCCAGGGAAGCTGGAACACTGTGTCTACTTGGGAAAATCTTGGCGAATGAGGTGAATTCAGAGATTACGACGTCGCAAGGACTCATTGGTGACAGCAGCACTGATGGAGATGACGTTGGAGACTACTTCATCGGTGACAGCATTCTTGTGCGGTTTAGCCAACTACTTTTTCAATATTTTTATGTCACATTTTTGAAAAAAAGAGAGAGTTAATTACCCAAACACAAGACAGTCATAGAGAAAACTAGCCAGTTGAAAACTAAATGCTATGGTCTTTGTGTTTTGACAAAAGAAGAGTCTTTGGCTTTTTTCAGCAACATATTTTTGCTGGAAAAAAAATGTATTTCTTTTTGGGCTTACTTTTGTTTGGAAAGGGGGTGAATTTACTGAATGAGGAAAATGTAGTGTGTCTCATTTACTTCTATAGCCACAGAACCTAGAGGGTAAATACCGTAACTGTCCCTTCTCTGTCTCAGAGTCTCACAGAACCATAGCTATACTGTTTCACATTTACCTTCCCGCCTGAACAGTTCAGCAACATCCTCGATCAGAAATTAGGGGGTAAAGCTGCTCTTTGATCTTGCACTAACGATGTTGCCATGATGGTCAGGAGTTAACATGAGCTCCAGCGCTCCATCCATCCCCCACGCTCACCCGCAGCAGACCTGCTTTCGACTGCGGCGAGGAAAAGGTCCTGACCCTGCTGCGCACTGCTGGCCCGGCCACAGGGGGCGCTGGCACTCAAATAACACAGACCACGGGGACAGGTGTCTGAAATGGCAGGCCCGAGCCCAGGTCGTGACGGAAACACAAGCCTGCCAGCACCCTACTACCCCCGTTCCTCCACGTATCTGCGCCCCAGCAGCGAATGGATTATAGAAAATGGAACTATAAATAACCAAAATACAGTCACAGAATTCTGATATGATCCAAGGCTGATTGTAAATGACAATTTATGTTCATCGTGAAACTATAAGTAAAACATGAATTAGACTAGGAGTAATTAGACTTGCCCGTTCATTTAATAGTAAGAATTTAGTGCAAACTGATAGCAATTGAATAAAACCCGGTCGATCCCATCCCTGGGTCAGTTTGTCATTGCTTCCAAATGCTTTTCGGAAAAACATCTCACCCGAAATGCCAATGTCATGAAGATAAGCTCACCCTGGAAAAATCCGGGAAGAACTCAAAAATGTTTCGCGACAGACGCGCTACGCCTCTCGTTTTCTGCGGCAGTGCTGGCCATATTGCGCTCACTGTGCATTGCGCACCACGTTGTGTTCATTGACTGCATGCCGCCAGTCCAACAGCCTGTCCGCACCTGCGTTTAACTGTGGGGAACGGTGTCGGTCTCAGAGCACCTTTCCCCTCTCTGCGTCAGAGAGTGAGACCGTGCGGCTGTCTGGGCCGTGGAGCGGGCAGCAAGGCCCAGAGAGCCCAGCTCCCGAGAGCAGGAGCCCAGCCCCAGCTCCCCCAAGCCAGACCCGGCCCTCGTTTGGCTTGGCTCCCTCTCGTTTCTCCTTCTGCTTACATAAGCACTTCGGCTGGGGGCCTGTGTCTCCGCTCATGCTGTGTGGCAGCATATGGCACCAGCAGCACATTGAAAGCTGAGCTGCTCTTGGCCACTTCATTGCTGGCAGACCCTGCCCACACCTCCCCCCCTGCCCCCGCCCCCCACCCCCCCCCAATCTTCTGTTCCTCCCAGCCGGAACTTACGTCGCCCTGGCTGCGCTTCCTCGCCTCTCCCTGCGCGGACAGGAAGTGTGGCGGAGGACGGCCGCGCCTCCATCTCGCGCGTTCCGTCGCTCTCTCCCGGTTCTCGTTCACTCCGTTCTCTCTGTTACGCTCCCTCATTCACGTTCTCGTTCGCTTCGTTTCGCCGATGATTCTATCTGCCGTACGCGCTTACTTTGAATGAATAAAACATAATTGTTGCTCAAGCATGTTCACAAAAATATGACGAGTGTAAAAACAGTGCTTTCTTGAAGGAAGGCATCAACGCCGCTAAACTGAGAATACAGGTAACGTGTAGCCTCCTCTTATGAGCTCTCTCTTTTTTTGACAGAGGGAATCTCTGTCTTCCTCCTTCCCTCTCTCTCGTCGCCTCTCTCCCTCGTCCTCCCTCTCACCCTGTCACCTCGCGGTGATCACAGGCTGTCACACCCTGCTGCGCTCGCACCACTCGGTCCGGCACGAGGGGGTTAGCACGGCGGCCTAGTGTCTTTCTCTCTCTCTCTCTCTCTCTCGTTCTGTGCCCCTGCCCTGATAATACTTTACCTCCTCTTTGAATCAGCAAACAAGATCACATCACAGAGCAAGGTGGGGCGGAGCAGCGCCGCTCACATGGAGTGGCCTCGTTTCACTCACCGTCTCCGGGAGAGAGAGCGGCTAACTGAGAGCGAGTTTTTCCTCTTTCGAAGCCTCTTTCAGCGTCCCAAATTTCACTCGGCCCGAATCAACTTCAAACCCCCATGAGATCACAAAATTGGGTTGTGTTCCTCCTAGTTTCCAGGCAGCGTGAGAAAAAACACGTCATATGGGGAAAAGCCGGAACCCTTTCCAACGTCAAGCACTGCCAGTTACCTGGATGCATTTGCTGAAAACCTGTTATGAAGAGAATAGCGCCTGCTGTAATATTGAGTATTGAAATAACATTTGGGAGAAGAATGTGCTGCTTTGCTTTTACATCACAGAGAGTTAGAGCCGTACAGTCTCTAAACTGATGTGATTCGGATGTGTGGCCCAGCTTTCCTTTGTCGTGTTCATTCTCCTCATGGATGTAAGACCCCGTCTTACTAAAACCTCCTGAAACCCAGAGGGGAATACCTTATTAAGATGTTCCTCAGCTGAAATCCCCGGAAGCTCTTTGCATTTTCCTTTTCTTGACTCGGGCACTAAGTACGTCACGTGACACCCGCAGCCCTCCCGCAGGAGAGGCGGGGAAGACGGTGAATACAAAGAGATGCCCTCATTATGCCAGACTCCGCGCCGCTGTCTGGGGATCACGGCTGCCGCGTTCCCCTTCCTGGGCCTGCGCTCAAGGGAAGGCATTGCTGGCTGACACCTGACGTGCAGATCAGGATCCTGCACCCCCCCCACATCCCCCGGGTCTCTCTCTGGAGCTCCCTGCCTCTTTCCTCTTGTAAATGGAGCATCACGCGAGATGGCAGTGCGCGCCACTGAAAAATCCCTCTCCCTGAGCGGGGACTGGGTTTGATGCCGGGGACGGCTTTCTGCATCGAGCTGCGTCTTCAGAGCAAACCAGGCTGCGTGTCATGACTGCAAACCTGCCAATCATGATTCCAGAACACGAGACACGCTTGAACACCACCACCCCAGTCCCGACTGTAAGTCCTTTTCTGTAAGAAAATCGAACCCCAGGAACACAAGGTTGACCGTATCAAGCTTTCATAAATCTGCGCATGTGAGCTCAGCATGTCCAACGGAAACCTTTCCCAAGGATCAATGTTCATATACTTGTTGACTTTTCCAAGAAGTCATGAAATCAATTTCAAGCTCCAATTAGATGTTCATGTGGAACATTTCCTTTATGATGATTGTTCCGGAAGGGGCAGCCCGAGGGCGTCCCCCGTGCTCAGCCATGGAGGACCTTGCCCCAGACGTCGGAAAACCCCTGTCGGACCAGGTGGACGTCCGAGGTGTGCACGCCGTCGCCCGAGGGCCCCGTCTCCAGCTCCCTCCCGTGTCACCGTGGCTCCGTTCGCACCGTCCCCGCCCCGCCGCGCACTACGCGCTGTTAATTAGCGACGCTATGAATACATCGCCAGGAGGGAGCACTATTTCCGTCTCATCAGCTGATTCGCGGAAAAGACACTCGCTGTCGGGCAACGTTACGGAAAAGCAGCAAGACCGGAGCCTCTAATCCCTTTATGTGTCTGAGCCACTGGTGACCTGCGAAAAGAGCTCCGAACGGTGTGCCGCTGACCGGCCAGGAGGGCGCAGCATGAACGGGCGGGCCAGCCAACGGACAGGCAAGCAGATAAATAGATTTAATGCTTTTCAGGAACAAAATGGATTTCATTTGAAAACCGCAGTAACTTTATCGCTGTTTACATCCTATGCATCCTCCAGCAGCAGCAAGAAATAAAGAAATAAATAAAAGATTTTTGCCAGAGCCTTTGTCAAATCAGAAATAGACTCAAACCAAAATAGACTCAGGTTTTGTTTGGTGTACAGAAGACTGTATTGATTTTAGTATCAAATAATGTCTTTGGCTTATCAGCGAAGTACAGAGACAACACGCTGTGCCAGTTTATACAAAGGTGAAGATCAGCTCCTTAGACGTCTGATGAGACTCTCTCACTGTGTCATCCAGGGCTCGCGGATAAACCTGACAAACTACAGCTACGTGTACATCAAGATGATAACATTTCCCAGAAACCCTCTGTGCTGCAATTCTGTGGCAGATTAGACAGCAGGCCCTGAATAATGAATGAAGATGGGCTTGAAATCAGGGAGGAGTGATGCGTGGGCTGAAGGAAGAGAGCTGGGAGTCCACTTCTTACCAGAGACTGGAGACCATCTCAGCGGCGGAGTACCCACACTGCTCTGTCGACAGCGATGGATCACATTGCTTGCCCCTTTATAGCTCTCAGTTCCAGACTGGTGCGTTCACCTACTTTCCTTACGTAGGGCGCTCCTCGCTAAATCGACTCCACTTGCGTTCATCAGACCCGCCTATTTAACACTTGAAACAAAAGGATCGCCCAACATGAGATTCCTTTACATTTGGGGTGTTTATTTCTATAGTGCGGCTCGTTCTCTGTACCGATTACATAGAGAGAAAGACAGATGGAAAATGCACCCAAGCCACTAGACTGATGAACCGCCAATGGCTGTACCAAGGGGATGTGGAGCTCCCCAAACAGAGCTCTCCATATGGCTGTGCATTGCGGCTGGAGGCCCTCAGACCAGAGACAACACCCTTCCACTGTAGCACATCATGGAAAGTTTCAGCACAGATCATCACTGAGTTTGTTCACCTACACCTCATCACAGACAGTCTTTTACACAAATTACCACTCACACTGCTCTGCCACAACACATCACTGACACCGTTCAACTTCAGCTAATCACAGTCTTTTGCACAGCTTATCGCTGACTCTTTTCTCCTACAACGCCACCGCTAACATCATCTTACTTCAGCTAGTCACAGGCAGTCTTTTACTCAACATATCACTGGGGTTGTTCCTCTGTAACTTGTCACACTCATCTCTCTTACTGCTAATCAGTGACATTTTTCTGTTACAGCTAATCACAGTCTCTCACACGGCCCATCACTACCACTGCTCATCACTCCTACAATTTCTCACATGGCTAATTGAACATTCATCACTGATGGTCTTCTGCACAACTCCTGACACAGTTCTCCTACAGTCTCTCACACGGCTAATTGCACATCTTATCACAGATTGTCTCCCACACAACTCATCGCCGACACTGTCCTCCTACAATCTCTCATGTGGATAAGTGCACAGCTCACCACAGACACAGTTTCTCACAGACACACATCTACACTCAGGCGTTTGTCACGGGGAGGACACGGTTTCGCAGACCTCGTTTCTAACACGCAACTGACCTCCAGCGCCCGCCCTTCAAAAATTCCCTCACAGACTCTCTCTCATCACAGACACCCGTCCGATCTGCACGGTCACCCCCCACACCCAATCGGAGCACAGACAGTCCCTCGGCGCGGAGTGCACGCGCGCCCTCTCCCACTGGAGCGGCTCCCTCTCCCGCAGCACGCACACCAGTCACCTTCCACTTTCGCTAATGCCCCCAAGTGCCTCGCGGAGATGGAGACTGGGAAGGGGAGTGTGGGCCTTCAGAACCGGAGGAGAGAAAACGCATCCGAACCAATCTATAAATACACCTGAAAAGCGGTGCGAGAAGCGGCGGGCGCTGTAGGAGTGGAGTGAACAAAGAGTCAGAGAGAGCCTCGGGGAGGAACGGTGCAGCTCGGAGGCTGGGATCCAGCGCTGCTCAAGAAATCAAATGCCCACCTCGAATCCGCGCAGCCAAGGCTGCCGGCTCACTTTCATTCCTTCGCCAGTGTGTGTGTTTATGTATTTATAACCTCTGCGCTTCAGCGCCTGTTTTATCCGGCAGGTCTCCCTTGAACGTTCTCCAGGCTTTTCCAGAGTTTTTCGTAACGGGTCGGTGCAGACGAGGGCACGTGTTTCGGACCCACTGTATTTGGTGCAGAAGGATTTCAGGATAGATCCCCTCTCTACAGTGTCTGCGGTGCACATGCAATCCCTAACACCCCCCCCCCCCCCACCTCCATCAACACCCACAGCTTCCTGCCCCCAAGGGCCTGGATCCTGTAACTCCCACACAATAAAAGCATCTGACCTCACACACTCCGCCGTATTATGGCAGCCATTAGTCTTTCTGCATCACTAGCACTTATTCACACGTTTTAATTGGCTCGGTCCTGCCCTGCCTCGATTCATGTCCGTTCCTATCCTTCCCTCTCAGTCCAGCAGCGGTTTCTTGTTGTTTGCGCTAGGACAGTCTGGGAGGCCACACTGCCCCATTTCCTCCAGAGCTGTTGCAAAGCGGGAACCGGAAACAATCAGAGCTCTTACGCACTCCATGTGGAATCAATGAGTCGGACACGTCAACAGCCCTGCGGATAAATAAAGTCACGCTTTAATATCCACTCCAACCCAGTCCGGTTCTATTCTATTCATGCTCTCTGAATATGTTAATCTAATCATTAAATCAATCAATGGACTGTCAGCAAGTTCACTAAGAAAGTACAATATCTTGTAAAAAAACTGACACTGAAGCCATTGTAAACAGTGTTAGAGATCATTCGACAATGATAAGTGTGATATATGTGGATTTCATAAAAGCTGAAAAATAACACTTACTATTTATCTTCATAGCGTGAGTATTCATTTTTTTTCCCACTCGCAAAGTATGGGTGTTAATAATAGCGTTAATAACATTTTTTATTGGATATCTAAACTGAAGTGTTATAGAGAAACAGTGTGCATGAGGTGCGGAGGAGTGCCTCTGTTGTTTCACTGGAGATTAGTTCTGGCAGAATAAATGGCCTCAAATATATCATCAGAGAGAGAAATAACTACACAATATATTACTTTAAAAATGAAGTCCATAGTGAATGGCATGAAATGAAATCAGCTTCAAAACAAAGGAGGAAAAATGTTTGGGCTGCGCACACAGACGAATCTTCACAGAGGCCCTCAGAAGGGGAGGAGTAGACGAAAAAAGATGGAGAAACAGAGGCTGTGATAAAGAAAGGGGGAGGCAGGGGAGAAAGGGGGGGGGTGAGGGCGCAAACAGCAGGAAGGTGGGATGAGGCAGCAGACGTGGGTAAAGGGGGAGGTCAAATGGAGAGATAGAGAAGGAGGACTGAGGGAAGCGAGAGGGAGGGAAGGCCGAGAAAGTCAGGGAGAGCGAAAGCCCTATGAGCAGTGAGCACGCTGTCACAGGCACATCGCCACGGAAACCGCCACGTGGGTGTCACACACTCCACTGGTCACACACTGGCAGGGAGATGTGCTCGGGTGGGGACACGAGGCCCTCCTGCCGGACACACCCACTCCTCCCCTCAGTCCTGAATACTCTCTGACAGTCCCACAGCCTTCTCGTTTTGCTCGCCAGGTGGGGCTACGCTGCAAATATCCCAGGGAGGCCAATGCAGGGAGGGGCTCTAAGCTCCTGTGATTCTGAGGTAATGGAGATGCCCATTACCACAAGGACCAGAGCAGATGTACACTCCAATTGCTAAGGAAAACCCAGAGGTGAAATGCCATTGGTCACACGGCCCCCTTACACACAGGTCCCCCATTCGCACGTGAGATGTGAGAGGACAGGACCATAACATCAGGACAGCCAGACTTACAGCAGGACAGCTGTGGGAGCCACACCTCTTCAGAATGATCGGAGAGGCTGGGGTGCTGTAGGAGTCCGCTCATTACAGTCATATCACCAGCGGGGAGAAGCCATCACCAGCTTGCCACTGCACCCTAGTTCTCTCAGGAGACCACTCTGCCCAGGGTCCTGCAGCAGTGAGGAAGCTGGTGCAGTGCAGAGGACAGGTGTAATGGAGAGGATAGGCAGCTGGGTGAAGGAAGGCACCCACAGGATACGGAAGAGCGGGTCGCTCCGCCTCCTCCAGTTTCGCGTGAAACCACTGCCTTTTACAGGAGGTGTTTAGTAGGGTCCGAGAGGAGATGGCGGAAATGCGTTCTCATCCCTGTAGTGCTGACTGACGCTGCAGGGGGATGGGGTCCAGGGTCACAGGCGGGGTAAAGGAGGCCAGAGAGGAAGTGCCTGTGGACAGGAAGAGAGCCCACTCCACCCCCTCACCAATCTCTGCACTCAGAGCACTCAGCAGCCAGCATCGCTCCTTCTCTCTCTTTTATTTCCATGTCCGTTTAATTCCCCAAAGCAGAGTGCCGCTCCATCACTCCCGACTTCCGCCCCGCAGAAGCCACCATTAGCGTCAGCACACAGAGAACGGCAGAACCTCCCCACGCACATGCACACACATGTGCGTGCATATGAACATGCATATATACACACACAGGCAGGTACTTGCAGGCACACTCAGGCACACACACACACACACACACACACACAGACACACATGCACACAGACACACACACACACATACACACACACACACACGCACACACACACACACACACACATACACACACACACACACACACACACACACACAGACACACACGCACACAGACACACACACACACACACACACACACACACACACACACACACACACATACACACACACGCACACACACAGACACACACACACACAGACACACACACAAACAGACACACACACACACACACACACACACAGACACACACGCACACAGACACAAACAGACACACACGCACACACACACAGGGACACACATGCCCAGTCACACACATAGACTCAGCCTCAAAAACCCTGTCATCCACTCAAAAAATACACACTTGGGTGAAGGTGCTGGATGTGTGAGTGAGTGATGTGAGAGACGGCACTGTGACTGCTATTCTGGGACAAGCCAGAGTCTTCCCTGACCAGTCACACACAGAAATCCTGGGCAGCCCAAGCGGAATGCCTGCTCATTAAACTTTCATGCTGTTGAGTTCTGGGAGTGCTGAATAGGCTGTGCACCAGCGTCTCTCTCTCTCTCTCTCTCTTTCCCTCCTCCCTTGCACTTCCCTACACTCACACACACACCTTCTCCCTCTTTCTCTCCCTCCTCCATCTCTCTGTCATTCTCTCTCTCTCTATCTCTACTCCCTCTACCTCTTACACACATTGTCTCTCCTATCTACCTTCTCTCTCTGTATATACATTCTCCTATCTGCCTTTCGTCTCTCTCCCTCTTTTCCTTCTCCTCTTCTCTCTTCTGCTCTCTCTCACATGCACACATTCCCCCCCTCACTTTCTCTGTAAGGCTCTGTATGTCACCCTCTGCTATATAAATAAATAATGCACTCGTTGGAAGCCTGTGCTGGAGTCGAGAGTCACCATCTGCTCTCGCTTCTCTTTCTTCACCGCAGCTGAATGGCGCAGTGCAGAAGGAGCCCTCCTGTATAGAGGGAACATTTGGGAGATTTCTAAGGCACAAAGTCAGGAAGGAGCAGTTCCTGCCGGCTCGGCTTTCTGCCCCCCCCCCCCCCGCCTTGCAGCCGCACGTGGGGCCGGCGCTGGAAGCGGGGGCAGCGGCGCATGTGCTGATCAAAGGCCAAACCCCCCACTCACTCCCTGCTGGCCCCCGCGGGCACAAGCGCCGGCAGACGTCCGCCGCCTGGCCGGACAGCGCTTCCCCGAGTGAGAGCACCAGCTGCCTGCCCCCGATGGGAGCGCAAGTTCCAGGCCCGGGCCGGGAGGGGCCGGGGGGGCCGTAAGCACTGGAACGGCGGAGTTTCCCCAGCGCTTGACCTGCTCGCGGCTCAAGGCATGCAAATCCTCACAGTCACCCAGCATTCTGCCTGAGCATGGCTGTGCTAATTCACTCTTTTCCTGCTGCTGAGGAGGACACAGGGGAATGGCAGAAAAAATAAATAAGGAGAAAAGGAAGGGGGGGGGGGGGGGGGGGGAACATCTCTGTACAAGGGAGGTCCACAAGGCTGGGAAGTGTTTACGCACACAGGGTGGGATCAAGTGTACTGATGTCCATCTATAAATAGATATGGTTGATTATGACCACCTAATCCTTTGAGGAACGGTGGATGTACGACTCTGTCATCGCATGGTGTGCCACGCACAGCTGCCACGCCTGGTCACAGGGATTCACCCGAGAGAACTCCCTACCTCTCTAGCATGGTTGCTTTTTTAACCCCCAGCGCCCGCCCACTCTCACAGTCGACCGCCGGTTCGGTTCTTTGGGCTGCTCCACGTTATTTTGAAGCTCACACCTTCATCAGTATTGCTTTCTCTCCCATTATTTTCAAAATCATGCGCCTCATGCTTTTAATATTCATTGTGAAGATGAAGAGAAGTGCTGTTTCTCCGAGAAGATGACCTAGTTATCTCCCACTTCTTAAAAGAGATATTTTTAGAAGATGCAAGTTAGATGCTGAATTTCAAGAGACTGAATCCAAAAGTCTAGATTCATCCTTTTTTTTGCTGGATTAATTAACAATTAACTTCTTCAGCTTATAAAGCCAACCCCTGCCTGGGCCACGCCCACTTTTGGCATTTGTGTCTGCACAGTCAAAAACAAAAAGGCTTCCCTGACGGTGCAGAGCAGTGAGGTGTCTCAATTATATTCAGATACCATAAAATTGTTTTGTCACTTTTCATTGTTACATTCTAAAATGAGTTTTACCTCCCCAATCTGACTGACAGATCTTGCACTCAAGCATCCAGGCGCTTCTCGGAGTCTCTTTATTTCTGATATAGCCTCCACTGTGAAGGGATGAGTCATAGCCAGGCAGTACCAGGAAGACATTACTGTGTTTCAGGGTCCCTTTGCAGATTGGCACCAGTGAACGGCAGCAGCCAAAGCCTCCTTGCAAATGCTTTGAAACTACATTTGAATTCCTCTCCCAGTTTTGTTTTTTTTTTTGGCAAATTGGAATTCAACATCCTGAGAAGCTGTCCCACAAACTAGACTTATTCTGGAGACAGGTGAGCCGAAAGCACAGCAGAGAATAATTAACTAGAATTCAAGGCAGTCTGGGCACAGCAACACACGTTATCTGTGATACAGGTGGGTCCGTTCCCATGAGTCTCTACCACAAATTGAACTCTGACTTGGTTTTGGACTACTGCACATCTTGTGTTTTATGCATAAAGCCACTACTTGAAATGTCTTTGTTGCATTTCTGATATGCTCGGATGTTTTTTTTGTCACCATACAAGATGTTCCCTCACAGGAAAAATAAAGTTATTTTGATTTAATTTGATTGAGTTTGGTCCAGGAAAAGATAGTCCCAACAAGAAGTGCATACACACACACACACACACACACACTCACATATACGCAAACTTCTTAATTAAGTCTGGCTTGTCAAACACCGCTCAAGTCCCCAAAAAACAGTTTACCTTCAGGGATACAAGCTACCGGTTCCTCAGCAGACAGCAGAAAGATGGGAACTTTTCAAAGTCTTTGGTGACAATAAAGCAATCAGTGCAAAAAGGAACACAAAGTGCAGAATGCGTGGCTTTTCGGAACATGCAGGATTCATTTCTCGAAACGCCGCAAAGACAGCCGGCACCCTGCTGTTCCTGAACAGAAACTACACACACGGCGAAGCCACCTGAAACACAGAGACACATCTCCTCCTCTCTCAACGGAACCGGTCTTCCAGGTGCTGGAGACACACGCCGCTGATTCAGAGCCGGGCTAATTAGAAGAATAAGTTTAATATCAAATGCAAAAGTCAAATAAATACAGTGAAGTGAACCAAAGCATACAGCACCATTTCTGTGTTTTCTCTGCTGAGCAGAAACAAGTCCAAAAGCTTATCCCGCAAAATGCTATCCTGCTCTGTCCCAGCTGTAAACACAACAAATAGTCACAGTAATGCTGGGCACACGTTGGGGTGCACATTGGGATGCACATTGGGGTGCACATTGGGGTGCACATTGGCCATATGCTGTGGCGGCCGGGCAGGCAGAGTTAGGGTGTGGCTAAAACTCTGCCATCTCCTGGCCACTTGGACAATGTACCTGCTCCTGGGAAATGGTACCCAGCTGAGGCCAATTTGATCAATCAGCCCAGCATTAAAAAGCTCTCTGGCTAACTGTCTGGGTGAGAATAACAGTGAAAGAGCAGGGAGTAAGAGTTTGTTGAGTTTATTTTGACCTAGAATTCTGTTTTTATCTGTCGTTTGCATTGGCATTTTGTAGTTTTGAGTTTACATTTCCTCCAAATTGTGTTTTGAGCCTTTTTCTCCCTTTAATAAATCTTCTTGTTGCTTTAAAACTGCGTGGCTGTCTCCTGGGTTGCATTTTTCTACATAACACACCCATCCCCATCCTGAGTTGTGTCACAATACATTGTGATGGATTTGTACAGTAGGCCAAAGTCCCCACATCAATACTAAATTTTGCCTTTGAACAGAGATTTAAACAGTTCGTTACCTCTCTCTATCTCTCTCTCTCTCTCTCTCTCTCTCCCTGTCTCTTTCTATAAAACACATACATTCTCACCATACTAAGCTTTTAATATGCACTTCTAATTAACACATTGAAATTAAATAAAAAATGTAAAAAAAAATCAAATCAAAACAGAAATAGAACATCAACAGAAGCCAGCGAAGTGAATATTTAAATATTTCAGGAACTGCTTCCAAGTGTGAATCTATTTTCAGCCCTGATCCATAATTCAGCGTTAACTTTTTTTTCCCAGAAACCTTGAAACCCTCAGCTCTGTTGAAACCAATTTTGTTTATCTTTACAGAAAGACAATCCTGGCAAATATTTGCTCACGTCCATGTCCCACATCTCGAAAGAAGAGCTGTAGCTTTGCCAACAAACAAATCAACAGGGCCTAGTCCAGACCATGGGAACAGGCCCAATGATGAGCGAGGGATCACTAATGGCATAGACAGAAAGACATGTGGTGGCCAGAGCACTAAACTCTGGACCAAGTGATGGTGGGAATTCCCAATGGGGCACTGCAGCTCAGGAAGGTTCTTTGAAACAGTGTCTCTGGCAAGAGCTATGTTTATTTTCGTCAAAAGACAAGCCTGACAAATATTTATTCAGTCATGTCTCGGAGGAAGAGATGCGTTTTTCTCTCCGATACCTGATGACACACCTGACAGCATCAGCTGCTACTTTTTCTTGGCTGCTCCGGCAAAGATCTGGCTGCTTAAATGGGATTAGGGGATATGTGAGGATGACAATCAGACAGGAGGGAGACCCGCGTCTCTGTTCTGCATGTGCACCGACGCAGACCCTGATCCGTCTGCATCGAGACGCAAACAACTGTGATTTCCCCCTCCTTTATTCTCAGACAGCCGGGCTCCTTGAGGACCAAACGGAGAGCGTTCCTTGCGCCGTCTCCCGGCGTGCCGTTCCGCGGTCGGCCCGCTCTCTGCCTGCAGTGAAATCCAGCGTTTAATGGATCTAATTGCTGCGAAGCAGAGTAACCAGCCAGAAACGTGTAAATGCGGGCAGCAGTGAGCACAGCTGATCGCCAGCGGTGCCCGGGTGACGTGTGGGCGCGCTCTCAGTGCCACAGCTCCAGGGGGGCCGGGACAGCCTTCCCGCGCGCCGCCGTGTTGCTGTGACACGGCCTGCGAAACCGCGAGCCCCCCCACAGCCTGCCCTCCGCCCCCGGCGCTGCCCGGCGCATATGCTCCACGCCGCCGACACGCCAGATCCCCGAGCTCCCAAAATAAAGGAGGGCCCGATAGGCCTGGTCGTCTGTGTTTGTTTGTTTGTTTGTTTGTTGTGCCTGGTCATTCGCGATCACCTGGCAACACGACGGTGGTGGGCGGGCTTGGCAAGTCAGGAGACAGCCCATTGGGCCGCCAAGTGTGAACAAAACCCGCTCGCTTGAGTCCGGAGCCCGATGCCTTTGATTTTCTTTTTTTTTTTTCTTGCTTGTTTCTGCCAGGAGGCTTGCTCCAGTTCCCTAAGCTAATGGCGTGTAGTTTTTGACAGTCACATTAACCTGATCGCCCCCTTCCTTCTCAAAATGCCTGGGGCTCTGGTTACAGCTGACCAACAATCCTGACAAATGCCTTGTCTGCGCAGACATGTGCAGATGCATGCAGATGTGCACAGACATGCACGACTTAGCACCCCAGTTCTGGTCATGAGAGGGTCTGACAGCCAACCCAAAAAGGAAGAGATTAACAATCTCTCCCTGCTGTAAGCTGTAAGAGTTATCAGATAGTAGTATGGACAGACAGTGGTATGGACACATATGCATCAAATTTCCCGCTCCTATTAGTACTACAGCCAGTCAAGAATTAGCCGCTGTCACTTCAACTTAAGAAAAATGGAGAGTGCTAGAAGTGTACCGATATGCATCTGTAAGAAGTGGAGTTCTGCATCAGAGGGGTTGCAGTCAAAAGGCAAAAATGAGTGGCCGTTTAAAAGAAACAGATCCACTGAGACGTGCTGCTTTGGTGCTCTGATGTATATGTGCGTTGCTGGTGATGGATGCTGACTCTGCACTGAAACAAACCAGCCACCATCTCCATCACCTTTATTTTAGTCCAGAACACAGACACTCAATGTCAGGAGCACCCCTTACCCGTCAGAAAGGGGAATGAGCCCTGTCTGTCATCCAGCACGTAAAGATAGACTACCTTCCCCTCATACCTCCCTTAACATCTAATACTAAAGATGCAGACCTGTTCTCACAATAAACCTTCCCACCCCGCCCCACCCTACTGCAAATAGATGTGTTTTTAATCTGAAAATTGAGTTTGAACAAAAAAGACCATCAGATTTTACACTGGGTAAGCTAGAAGGTTCACTATCGGTTTCAATTTTGCACCACTTTCCAACCCATTAGGACTTGGCATAACTACATGGAATACATGGCTAGCTGCATAGGATAGTTTCATATCTATATTACATTACGTTATCGTCATTTAGCAGAAATTCTTGTCCAGAGGAATTTACACAAGTTACAAATTTTATCCAATTACACAGCTGGATGTTGACTGAGACAATTGTGGTCTAAGTACCTAGCGTACGCCAGAAGTGCCTCAGTGGGGAATTGAACCAGCAACCGTTCGGTTATAAGCTCTGCTCCTTACCAGTTCACCACACACTATGTATGACATAGTCTATGCTTTGCTGGAAATAATTAGCCATGAAAAAAGCAGGCTTGCCGAAATGAGGGTGGATGCCTGTTGCACTATAGTCCTGCTGAGTGACCGAGGGCCAGGACCTACTGTCCTGTCTCTCACTGAGTCTCCTCACTGCTGTTCCTGCTTCCCCAGGCAGGAGCTCCTCGTCCAGCAGCTTGTGCTCTGTTAGCAAGAGCGACTGCCTGACACCAGTAACGCAACTCCACCCCCCACCCATCCATTATATATTGCATGACATACTTTAATTGCAGAGCAATTCCTTATACAGAGCGACTTACATAGCGTATGTTTTTTACACCTTACCCATATATGCTGCCGAATAGTTACTGAGGCAAATCATGTTACGCACCCTGCTCTGGGGTACAAGAGCACTGCCCCACCTGGGAACTGAACCTGTAAATTGTAAAAATTTGGGTTGCAAGCCCTACTCCTACGCTACCACATCAGACTGCTGTCCCTGTCTCTGATGGAGCTTTGCTGTCTTCTGCTGATGGACTTTTGGTGCGCTTTGGGCTGGGTGATTCGCCAGGAAATTGCAGACAGGCTACTAAGACAGCGTGCCCCTCTGTGCGGTCACGGTGCCAGAGTGCGAGATGCAGGACTCTGCGAAGGGATGGGTGGGACCGAGCAGCTTTTAAAAGGCTCGTCCTCCAGCGAGAGTCTTAGTGGTCATCTACCGCCTCCCTGTGTTTTTTTTTTTTTTTTTTCCTTCCGAGGGATTAGAGTCAGAGATGCACTCGACGCCGGAAGCGCACACACAGGCGGTGGGAACGCAGGGCTGGCAGGGAGATTACAGGAGCCGGGCTGCAAAATCTGTGCCTCTCGTCTGCAGCTGGGACATCACAGGACCCCCGGCGCCGCTCAACGCTTTGTATCGAACTTCAGCAATGTGCCACACTCGGGAACAACTGCAGCTGATCTCTCTCTCCCCCTCCTCCAGCTTCCTGTTTGTTTGGTTTGTTTGGACAGCGTCTGTTTTCTGGGGGAAGGCATGGAGGGGGTGATCTGGTGCTGGCCGGCGGATGCACCCGGTGTCCTGAGGCCCTCTGCAGCCCGGGCAAGTTGCGACTGGCCACATCCAGTCACCTGGGGGCAGCGGTCGTGCTTGACACGCTGTCCTCTGATGCCCAGCCCATCGAACGCACCCCCGCCTTTGGTCAGGGTAACACACCCGCACTCCTGCCTCGCCCTGCCCTACCCTGCCCTGCAACATGCGGCTCTCTGAAGACCGGGGGAGTCTACAACCCTGAGGCTTCATGAATATTTCAACAGTGTGCATATATTTATTTTCAGAAGCATCAAGAGCAGCAAGGGGAGATGTTCACATTTCCCTTTCAGAAACAGGACGGTGCCAGTGGGCCAGGGCTCAGTCCTGGAACCAGGGCGCAGAGTTGCCCTAACAGCTGAAACATGATACCTACTGGACCTGTCCCTACAACAGCAAGTTATTAGCAATTAATTGACTTAGTATCACAATGCAGCGGAAGAGCCCTCTACATACTGTATGTACACAGCAAGAGACACAGGTCCTTACTGATATATATGGAAAGACGTCTCCATTACAGGAATGTGAACAGACAGAAATAGGACCATACAGTCTATAGAACCAGGGTCCTGCATATGCATTCACACAGAAAAAAATCAGTCCCTTACAAGCGTACATACCTTGATAAACAGGGCCCTAACATGCCTGCCCACAGTGAAACAGAGGTGAATAAGCAGTGTACCACAGACACATTACTGAACCATTACAGGAGTGGCATACTCTGACGGTGTACAAAGCAAAGACTCCGTATGCACATACAATGAGTGGACAACTCATCTGACAAAAGTCAGAAGAGCCACAGACCAGGAATAATGCTTTTGAGTAGCCTCAGGCGAGGGTTCTTCCAGTTGATTTTCCAGAACAAATAAATATACACACCCTGACTGTGGAGATCAAACCTTACTCAACTGATGATCGACCAGCAACATTTTAGCACACTCAGCCTCTCTGTCAGGGTATGCAGCATCTTTCACTCACTGATCGCACTGAATAGAAAAGAAACACAACTGATGCTGGGGTCTGTGGAAACACCGCAGCCCCAAAGACAGCCTTGCAATATGGATAAACAACATGCTGAACTACTGGTGTTTTAGTGTGTGTGTGTGTCTGTGTGTGTGTGTGTGTGTGTGCGTGTGCGTGTGCGTGTGCGTGTGCGTGTGCGTGTGTGTGTGTGTGTGTCTGTGCATGCGCGTGTGTGTGTGTGTGTGTGTGTGCATGTGCGTGTGTGTGTGTGCGTGTGTGTGTTTTTAATTGAGGTCTGTATACATATAATAATACTAATAACACTGCAACTGATAAAAACACATTGTGTTTATATAGGAACGTACAGCGTTGAGCTGAACTCAGCTGAAGTAAACCTGTTCATTAGAGCCACAAAAGATGTTAGATGAAGAGAGGGGTGTTTCCACTGCATAATCCCATAGTGTCTCTTACTGCCTATATCTCCAACAGGCAGATTTCTGTTACTGATATTATGAAAATAATTGTAAGTGAATTAACAGACACCAAAGCCAAATCAAATGACACTGACACTCAGGACACTGATACCTAACACACTGAAACTATAACAACACTAAATGCATGCTAACAATGCAGCCTATTGACACCAGCTAAGACACACTTGACCCTTTTCACCCTACTTCCTGACAAATATCTGCTGATGCCTCAACACAAAAGTAATTCCAGTGTTTTATACATCAGCTCACAAGGACTGCCTGTTATAGAGCAGATTGCAGACAGCCTCTCCAAAATAAAGAAAATAAGAAAAAGTTTCATTTCGAGCAGTTTTATTATTGTTTAACATTACATTAAACAATCACAGAGAAATCTGAATTTAGCAAGGTGAGGCAACGTCTATGGGATTTTCATTGCTTTACCACACAGCACAGCATTACAACTGTAGCACATTATGTGCACATAACTGTGCATTTTGCAGTCTACGCTGAGCTCTTCTGAAGGATATGCACAACAAAGCCAGACCCTTTCAGAAAGCATGTAACTGAATATACATGCTTTCCCCAAGAAATGTGTGGGTGTGCAAGTTGCACAGGTGGGGTGGAACAGCACACAGCTGGGACTGCTCTCTGTGAGTCAGACCAAAATCCAAGCTGATGCCACGCTCGATTCTGCCCGGAGAACAAATCTTGGCCGGGCATATGTCTGCACCAGACTTAAATGCCTTATTCCACTGTCCATTTGTCATAAAAGAGCAAAGCCAAAGAGAAATAACTCATCTCTAAGTGGCCTGCGCTTGTCCTTTGCACTTCCAATTCATCTGCTCCCTCTGCAGCGGGCAGAGGCTGCAGGGAACGGAGGAGCACCAGTGCATGATGGGACCAGCAGCTTGGGCTTCACGGCGCTAGTCAGACAGAAGAGAAAGCTAAAGGCGAGACAGGATGGGCCTTCTTTTTCTCTGCATTTCCGATCAAGCACTCCTGAAATCCAGCACGTTCATGATTAGCGATCTGATGAGGGAAAAAAAAAAAAACGCTGACAACTGGCCAACATAGTGCAAGGTTGATGGAATGAGAGAATGTGGTGCAGAACATGTTAGTCCTGCACAATATCCTGGGTGCCACTCAACCCGGAGTCGTAAGAACCAATTCAGTGACATTTAGAGGAAGCTGTCCTCAGTAGTGAAAAACATGCCATATAATCACTGCATTGGGCCGGCTTCCCCGAATTCAGATGTCTAGTCAGCGAAGTATTCAAAACGCCTGAGGCTCAAAGTTCATATAAGGAAACATTCCCACATACAGGAATATTTCACAGAGAAAATGCAGTCCAGTCTATTTATCCAATATGCATGTTACTCTAAAAACATTCATACAAATGTTCTCATTGTAAAAGGCTGTCTACACATTCAGGGACTACATGGAGAGTTAGTGGGCTTTTTTTGGAGCTCAGCGGAGCTCTACCCCTTCTGTCTCCTCTCCTACACAGGATCACAGGATATTGAATCTCAGTGCTTCACACAACTTCCGAGTCTAAAGGTTTTGTGCAGTGATGTAGCAGTATCTGCCCAAACCGCAGCTCTCTGTATCTATGCTTTTCAAGCATGTGGTCCACAGTTACCTGGCCCCCTCATGTGGTTGTGATCTTTCTCTCCTCTTCAACCACCTCCTCTTCACATGCCACACAGAGCTGTGATTTGTGTGAAAGATTCACAACCTTTTCACCAAGCGAAACCTGACCTGACGAGGTGTGACCAAACTCACGGGGAAAATGCTGTAAAAACACACCCAAGCTATTCCTTATAATGCACAAACTAAGATGATTTCTCTGTCTTTCATAATGTGATATTTAGGCCTTCTAAGCTGTTCAGACAGTTATGTGGAGTAGTGGTTATTGCCTCTGAGACCTGGAGGGGAAGGTTGTGGGTTTGCATCTTGAGTGGGACTCTGTTTGTATAATGCAAGGTGCTCTACCCAAATTGTTCGAGGTATTTAACCTAATAGTCCGGCAATATGAATGGGTTACACAGCATGAGATGTAAAAACCTGATCATTTAAAAGGGGCTAAAGAAATAATTAAAGTGACACAAACTATCTCCAAACAATCAGTGATGAATCTATTTCACCAAAACGTAGGCATTTCCCGTGTTAAATCCAACATTCATCAATTGACTAGGCGAAAACCTGAAGACTGAGTTGTAGATTCTGGAATATTAGAACAAAAAGGGAGGGAGAGGCCTGAGGGATGCAGTAGCCAGCACAGGGGAAGGGTGGTGAGGGGAGACCCTACTTGAACAGGTGCGTGGCACCCATGGCCTCCTTCTGGGTAATCATTAACCCTACTCCAAGGACTCAGGGCCGGCTAACCAGCATCTCTGACTGTGTCTGCACTCATGGGGAGAAGATGAAAGGGAGCTGGATCAGCTTATCAAGTCCAGTTGCTGAGCTCCCAGGAGCAGCTGGTGGACTTTCCTGCTTCCCAAGCAGGCAAGGGAACTGCAGTTTCTATTGACACACCTTATTGAGGCTGATTAACTTTACACACAAGGTGTTTGTGTTGTGTTCAGTAATCAAGAGGACTTTTGCCTAGTTTAACAAAGGGAACCTTCAACCAATCTGCAATTGACCTCTTTAAGTTCAGAAAAGTATCTAAATGTTCACAACTACTCTCCATCCCTCTCTCTCTCTCTCTTCCTCCTGACTGTTGCTCATATTCCATGGGCCACAAAGGCACAAACACCCCCAGTGATGGAAGCTGACTGTTATGAAACAGATCAACTGCCCATTGCTTCAGTCTTGTCCATGAAATGTACAAAACATTTATCCTTCTGGGTTCTTGTAGCAAACACATGAACAGGAAAAAGATATACTCAAGAAAATTTGCTGAATTTGTTCAACGTGAGTCTCTTTGCAGTGCAATAGCTTCTTCTCAGGGATACCTAGTCACTGCTTTAAAATGTACAGTGTCAGTTTCACCAGAGTGAACAAAAGACAGAATTGCTGTTGCACCTCTCATCCCTTGCAGTGAGGCAACTGTAGCAGTATATGGAGGTTCCCAGGCGCCCCAGGTAAAGTAAACAGGCATGCATGGATGGATTGCTCAAATTAACAAGGTAAAGGCTCCATACAGATATACACTCTGCCCTGTTCCCAACCCAAGATGGGACCGATATCCTAAACCCCAGGTGCGGCTACAACGTTCCCTGCAATAGTCCTTAGACTATGCATACTGGTTTGAGCTTCTGCAACCATTAAAAGCAAATTGAAAGCCAATTAATAATGACATCTGGAGTTATAATGTTGTGTAGTGAAAAAGAGCACTGTCACATACTGTCACATCCCCTCTTCTCACAGAGGTATCAGCTATGGTGACAGGACCAGTGGCACCACTCCAAGAAATATGACATCATATTTTTGGGTATTTGTGGTTTGCAGAGATACTAATCAGGTTTCTCTGCCTGGTTTTAGACTCAGCATTACACAGCCAATATGCAGGAAAAAGTAAACAAAAATAAACATCCTTCCATGAAGGAAGTCCTTTCTCCCATTATGTTGATATGTCAATTAATTATTGTATTTAATAGACTAGCCATTTCAATCCTGAATGTTCTAGAGAGACTCCTTTATTTGGTGGTTTTGTTGTAATCAGCTGTTGTGATATCAATGAAGATACTGATAATATATGTCCATGTGACAGAAATCAACCATACTGAAACAGAACAAGAGGACCAACCCTGCTTTCTGTCTCGGTAATAATTTGTTAAGATGCATCTTTGTCTGGAAACAATATTTACTGTCCGAGTAAATACCCTGTTGCCTGTCCATACAAAATTAAACTGTTCCTAATAGAAGCACTTCCTGGAGATGAAGCCATCACAGGTCTAGAAAAAGCAACAGCTAAAGAAAATTTAAGTGAAATCACCACTTGACCTCAAAGAAAAAATGCTGACTAAACAGCATGACACAAACCTGTAGGTAGCATTAACATAACTGTGGGTATCTTAATTGTTCAGATTATTACTTACAAACTAGTATTGTTTGTTTATTTGTTTTAAATGGTGTTAAATGTTCAAGATGTAAATGTTGTTACTGTATACTGTATAAATTAGGAAGACCGGTAAATGTACATTTGTAAACAGTAAATAGTCATCGGCAGAACAGGAAATTAATCTTCTGTGTGAGTTCTGTGTGATTCAAATGCATTATTTTTTTTATTCATATGATTGCCCCCCAACAAATGGGGTTTGCTTGTTCCTCCAATTCAGATCCTCCAAAAAAAAGTCCATAGGGTAGACAAAAATCGCACTGTTTCATTCTGTCACGATGACAATCCATGCGAATTTTCTCCTATGTGGAGGAAAACACCAGACGCGGCTCTTTCGCGCTCTATGTATGCCACAACGTTGGGGGTGGGGTGTTGGGGGAGAGAGCAGGAAATGGCATGAACCACAGACAAGATAATGAAAATTTCGATAAAACAGGAGATGCTTTTAGTACCGCTAAGACGAGATGCATTCTCTGCCTTACAGGTATTCCAATGGCTCATCTATAGGTCAAAAAAACGTATTGAACAAGTGCCGGCCTACACCAAGCTAAAATTATCAACCACACCCCGCTCGCCGACGAGCGAATATGAAAGCCACTTCGGGGAATTCGATCACAGGAATGAATGAATCGTGTAAAGAATTTAATGCACCACATCATCGTTGCTGCCGGTTTGTTCTATCCTTTGGCACAATATACAGCAGGACATCTTTCAGAAGCGTGCGGTTTTTGTATATCAGCGTCGGTGGTAAATTATTTGTATGTGGTATGCACACACATGTATAACCTGCTGCTTGGGGGGAACGGCGTTAAAACGTATTGAACGGGCTATAGGATCTACTCACCACCGGTTTAAACTGAGGAGATGAATGGGAGACGGGAAGGGGAAACAGAACATTTCAGTTAGCTAGGACAGGGAGGATTCAGCCATGTACTATACGATTTTTCTCCCGTCCTCTCCCCTCTGTCACACCCCTTCTCCCCAGCTATCCAAGTTACACCTGTAACTGCTGACCCTGTTTATTTCATTACCCTGTCTCACTCCTTGACCACCGGGTGTAACCATCGACTTGCTTAGCCGGCCGTCATGTGTTCTTTTTCATGCTTTAAACGTATACGATATATTCAAAGCCTTTGCATTTGTAACTCCATCCATGACAGCAGAGAACCTGTGTAGCGATGCATTTTTGTTCAGTTTGCTTGGTGAATTACATCAGGGACACTCTGTTCGGAATTTCTGGAGTATGTACCACACAGGGCAGACCGGTCCTGTCCATTGGCACCAATCTAGGAAGTAAATTATCAAGAAGAGCTACAAGCAAGGGCACGCCGCTGGCGTAACCTCAGTCCACGCAAATATATTCACAGATAGCCTAGGGCTATGGCTAGCGAAAGGGTGTGTGATGATGCTAATGGAAAACGGCAGGTATATGTCTATCATTTTGGATAAATAGCCCAGACGATGGCGGATTGGCGATCATCTGCCCTCTGGACACAGACACCTCAGTTATGAATGGGGGTTATAACGTTCTGTGAAAAAACATAATCATTCCTTACTTTAACATGGCCTCTTCCTTCTCCTCTTCCTCCTTCTGCCGTACCATCACTGCCATAATAATTTTCCTCTCCTCCTCCGTGAGGTGACTGAGGTCCGGCAGATCGGGCATGGCAGGCGGCGCGGTGGGTGGGCGAGGGCCGCCTTGGGGCCCCACAGAGGCGGACATCTTTTACCCCTCCTTGGCGTGTCGTTTTATTGACGAAAACCCGAGCGAAGAAAGGCACTCCTCACGACATAGTCCACGGGCAGAGCAGCGGCTCTTGCAAACAGTGCAAGCCTTTCATGGTTGCGGGCACCCACGGTTGTGCTTTTGTTTCTGTTCGGCTTTTTCTCCTGTCTCTCTCTCTCCCCCCACCCCCCGCCTGCCCGCCTCTCCCCTCCACCTCCAGTTACGAGCAGCCCATCTCTTCGCCAGGAGATGACATGAGCTCAAGGAACCGGGATCAGTTGGCTGATCAGAGATGTCGCTGCCACCGGACTTGGGCTTGGTGTTGGATGATGGCTAGGAGGAGTCCGTGCGGCGCTCCCCGCTCTCTCTCTCTCTCTCTCTCTCTCTCTCTCGCTCGCTCACACACACACGCTCCCTCTCGCTGCTGATGCTGCTGCTGTCAGGGAGACGGAGCAGTCAATGGGACCGCAGCCCCTCGAGCGCGTACCTTCCTCGAACGGAGACGCGCTCACTCATTTGAGAATGGGGGCTCACCATACGCAAACACAACCTCTTTTCCCGTCCCTGTTTCCTGTTTTAGTCGATTGGTGACGCGCCTCCTCTTTACAAGCATTACACACCTCTTCTCCCCTCCGGGCTCGCGCACGAGGGGCCGAGACGCCGGTGAAAGTAGGAACCCATTTTTCTTAGGCGCGTTCGCGTCATCGCATTCTCTGCCTCTCATTCATTCAAGATACTAAAGAACACTTTCGGTGGCTACTCCCTAATTCTTCATCGAATCACAATGCATGTCTCATGACGTCTGTTGAAGGGACTATATGGGGACGCTGTTTTTGTAGTTCCTGTGTTACAGGTCTTAAACTTTCATTATCTAAGGACAGGCATTATTCACTCCGCTCAGTTTGAATTTGTCGGATTGTATCACGTGCCACGCTCATGCAAAGTATGTTGAATATCCAATTTGCGCTGTCATCATCCTCGTGTGTACTGTATGAGGATCAAGAGGATGCCTTAGTATTCGAACTGTGCATGTATTTGCGCCTCGAATGGTGATGCTGTCGCTTCCACAGTGCTCACAATATTACTGATCGAGTAAGCATCAATGACTGTCCAGAAAGAGCAAAAATAAATCATTATAAAATAGCTCAGATGGAAATCGATGTCATGTGAAGTGCTTCATAAAATCCGAAACAGAAGACGGGGGTCACATGTCTGACATGTCCTTCTGAATGTGTGTGTGTGTGTATATATATATATAATATATTATATATATATTACTGTTTTGCAAGTTCAATACGAAAGGTGGTGTCTCGACTGTGTAGAACATTATACGGTCGGTTGTCATTACAACGCTCATCAGCCGTTTCAAAGCACGGTCGATTTTGTTCAGGACCATGGACAGCGAATTCGCGAATTCAACCCTGTCCATCCCGCTCAGTATCCGCACGATCGATTCCTTCCGTAAAAGAGTTGGAAATATTAAGTTGAAGTTTGTGCTCACATCTGCATTCTGAGAATGAAACATGGCATGGGTAAACAATTTTGCCGATAGATGAACCGGCAAAGAGACAGTTCCTGTTCAATCGCACTAAAAATGCCTGCTTTTTATGAATACTGAGCAACTGTGATCAAGGAGGTATACAGTTTCAGTTTTATTGTGCTGCTTCCAATGATTTTTCATTTTCATTTGCACCCTGTTTTGAGGCGGAATTACACTGATTTATCCGTTCTTTACCAACATGGTTATGTAGTAAATATTCAGTATCATATTCGATGTTATACAGTAACTATTGCATGGCGCGATATAAGCTCTAAGTCCCAATCACCCGTAAACTAGTGATTGCTGTCTTGTTCCTTAATTTGTTGTTCATCCTACAATGTCCAGCAGATGGCAACATTGAATCTGTTAAATTACGTCATCAAGAAGATGAATTCCCTCATGCCGTTTCCTGAGGAAACAGCGCTGGTCTGTGGAAAATACTGAGAATGACAGCAGTTTCGTACAAGTCATAAGTCCTCTGTTTTCAAAGGCAATAATACTGTACTACTGAGTACCTACTAAGAACACTATATCAAAGCAATGTTTCATAACATGTTTCATTATGTTTCCTCTGTTTCCTCTCAGTTACACTCGACCAGTGGATTTGGATTTGATGAGACAAAATGCCATAAATTATCATTATCCATTGGATAAAGTGGCTAGACGAAGAGACAAAAATCAAATTCAAAAATACACAGGACGAAATGTTCCGGAAAAACGGTACAGTCTTGTTTTATAAACCCCTGTCCTGTCGCCGGATCAACTTATGAGCCGTGTGTTGCTCGTCCATTTTTGAGTCAGGATTATTAAACTCGTTAAATTCTAAATCAATTTTCGAAATTATCATACCGTTAACCATGCTTTCTGTTCGGAGGTGAATGTCAGTCCAGTACAGACAGACAGCTGGTGAACGAGAAAGATTTGTTTGCTTGATATTCGATATTCGTAAGACTTTCGACTAACTCGAAACTCACTATGGAAACGTCCAGTAATCTTTCAAATGTAGGCTATAACCTCGTCAGAATGTTTTTCGGACATGGTTGGGAATCACCTCAAAACGGGTAAAACATTTTTAAGCAGTTACATATTAAAAATTGTGATTGTGTATGTAGTTACAATTTGTGTGTTTTTGCTTAACCTGTCTCTTGGGATTATCTTTTTTCATGTTATTTATCAAGTTGACTTTACCACTCTGAACATTTTTGAATAGTTGCAATCTGGTCACCCTAAAAAGAGAATCTCAGCTGTCTGTCATTTTTTTGTGTGTGTACAAGATATAGCCCTATGCACATTGTATGTGTGTATGTCTATGTGTCTGTGTCTCCCTCCCATATCAATACAAGCCTTATATCTTGTTGCCATCCAGTCTTCAAATATTCTGCCTTGCTAGTATAATTACAGATCCAACTGCTCACCTTGTCTACAAACTTTGGATTCCCAAGCTCTCTGCAATGAATTGCATACTCTTCTGTGCTTTTGCGGACCTCCTCCTACACCAGTTATTGTGTCGTTGTTTTCAGTTGTGTAGCAGATGCTCTTATCTGGAGTGGCATACACAATTATTACATGCTATCTGTTCATACAGATATTTACTGAGGCAATTCTGGGTTAGGTATCTTGCCCCAGGATGCAACAGCCGTGCCAAAGCAGGGAATTGAACCTGCAACCTTTGCATTGTGAGTCCTGTTCCATGCCGCTACATCATACTGTGGCCCCTATATTTTGTCTATATATTGTATTTTATGTCTGTATGTATTGCATGTCTGCTTCACCCCTTCACCCCTCATGTCCATGCTACACAATTGTTGTGCAGAATTATAGTTATTTTTCCCTTGCATATTGTGCCTAATGTTTTCCTGTGCAAAGGTGAACCCTGATCTGCACCCTGTGTACATTCCATGGTACCTGCATCTGCACCACCTGGTCTCATGACAACTGAAGGGTCATGTCTGCTCTGACCTTTGCTGATTTGTATTCTTCTGTTTCTGACCTGAGGGGCAGAACTACACTGGTTCATTTTTTCTACAAATCTAGGACCAGAGGTAATGACCAAAAATGAAGAATTTTTCGCATCCATTTTCTCAAGCTTTTCTCAAGCTTTTCTCCAACTTTACGGTTGCCATTACAGGACTATAATATCAGCCCGACCTCAGGAGAGAACTGCATTGACTCTATGTATCCAAATTTCAACCTTCCCTGGAAGGGTAACTCTGTCTTTATCTTCTGTCCATAATTTTGCCATTTAGGTAATCTCTTCTGCTGCAGCGGGAGTCTTGCAGCACACCTATTTCTAGGCACTTCATGTGCTATTCTTGGTTTAATGGGATGTGCTGCTCTCTCTACAATCACCACCTTCTGGAAGATAAGGCGACCTCTTCGTCTTCAAAAGCAGTGCTGCTAAACTACCCAGGATCTTCTAATAACCTAGCCAGTAATAAATCGGTTGGTTGTCTCTGGTTCTCTTGTCATGATCGTAATAGCAATCATATGCTCTGCAAGTTGACACATACTACCTGCAGATTATCTGAATATGCTGGACTCTGCTGATTTACTTGCATTGCAAACCTAGGCACAGCAATATCAGGCAGCCTGATGTTTTGCTCTTCTCCAGGAATTTTCCATCTTGTAGATTTAATTTTCACTTTAGAATCTTCACATTGCTGAACCTAGTCTCTCATATTACCTGGCATGTTCTAATCATACCACCACCTGAATTCTTGCTTTAGCCTCATCTCCTTATCTCAATGTGAAATGACTGCTCTGTGCTCTGCAGGTACCTTTACACAGCTGGTATCCCCCCTTTCTAAACTGATATATTTGTGTGCTTGCACTGTAGCACGTTGAGTTGTCATTTTCACCACTATTAACATTATTGAGAGGGAATGTCGTTGTTTTTCTCAAGTGTCCTTTTTTGTCACTCCTTTCCTGAATCATTACAAATACGTTTCTAAAACATGGAACTGTAAAAAAGAAACCTCCTACCAGTCTAATCTAATAATATCTCTCTGATGGGGCATGGTTCAAGACATTTACAATGACAGAATAAGTGTCACAAGTCAAGACAGGAAGTAATGTGGAACTCCTATCCTATATCCGAATGTATAATCCAAATATTTAGGACTAGGTGGTGTCTTTTCTATATACACTACAGAGTGGGAAATAAATTAATAGCTGCTGTACTTATTTTTCTTTTGATGGGTAGATAATCCCTTAGGGCCTTGCCTGAGCTTGGTAGCCCATAGTCTTGGAGATGACCCCTATATCTGTGACTATAGCTGCTAATGTATGACTGCAATCAATGGAGTCTATAGTAAGTCGATAGTAGGACCACTACTCCCAATTAATCTCCTTCAATGCAGAGGAGTGATGAGTCTTTGGAATGACCAGGAGATGACGGCTAACTAACAATCCCAATACATGCACAATGTTATGTGGGATGTATGCTATTTTGGTGATCTTGTATTAACAACTTTTCATTCACACAATGAGGTTCATTGTAGCCATAAATAATAAAGAATACAATCATATGAAGCAAAGCGGATTTCCAGGCAATACATGAACCATATGCCTACCATATGACATAGTAAAAGAAAGTACTGTGAAAGAACCAGCAGCTGCCCTATTATATTCAAACCTCTACAAAATCAGGAGCACCTTCCATAACCTAGTTAAGAATGGGAAAATTTTGAGACATGATTAGATAAATCCAATTAAATTGCGTGTTGCACACAGACTAAAGGAACAGAGGCAAATCATTCAGATCATTCAATCTCACCAGCCTGATATAAAAGCTTGGAATCTAAATAGGTTTTCCACAAAGGGCATTACAAAAAACTCCTGCAGTGTTTTTGTTTGTTCTGTATATAAACATGCATACATGTATCTCAGTATCACATAAAGACATTATTCAGTTAAATGGTCATGAGTGTTTTCTCATCGGATTCATGAATTAATTCCACTGTTAAGGATTGCAAGAGGACTCCAGAAATCCTTACATATAAGCCCGACTTTTGATAATTGTAATTTTTCCCCATCTAGTGGCCACAAAGAGGAATAACGCTACCAGTCAGCACGTTTTACTGTCGTCAGTCTATTCTCTGCCTTTGCTGAGTGAACAAATATTATGTTCAGTTTTGAAGGGTCTTCTATCAATGCAGTCTGTTTGTAAATCTGAGATCAAGAAGTCAAGTAGCACTGTTGCTGTGTGGCAGCAGGTGTATAATTGCAAAAACCCAACTGTTTACGCTGGTGCACTTTCAGTAGATATCACATCTTCTGTCTCCTTTTGCATCTGTGTGCATAGCTACATTCAGCTGCATCCCTCTGTACACATCTCACAGTACACTTACAACATGGACAACATCATGGCAGTGGAGCACCATGTACACTATATGGCCAAAAGTATGTGGACACCCCTCCTAATTATTGAGCTCAGGTGTTTCAGCCACACCGATTGTTAACACGTGCATAAAATCAAGCACATAGCCATGCAATCTCCATAGACAAACCTTGGAAGTAGAATGGGCTGTACTGGAGAGCTCAGTGACTTTAAATGTGGCACTGTCATAGGATGCCATCTTCGCTAAAAGTCAGTTTGAAGCGAAGCATCTAGGAGCAACAACAGCTCAGCCATGAAGCCGTCACTATGCAAACGTACAGAGCGGGACCGCCGAGTGCTGAAGCGCGTAGCACGTAAAAACCGCCTATCCTCTGTTGAATCACCATCACTACAGAGTTCCAAACTGTCTCTGGCTGCAACATCAGCACAAAAAATGTACGTGGGGAGCTTCATGAAACGGGTTTCCATGGCCAAGCAGCTGCACACAAGCCCAACATCACTATGCGTAACGCCAAGCGATGGCTGGAGTGGTGCAAAGCATGCCGCCACTGGACTCTGGAGCAGTGGAAATGTGTTCTCTGGAGTGATGAATCACGCTTCACTATCTGGCAGTCTGATCGACGAATCTGGGTTTGGCGGATGCCAGGAGAGCACTACCTGTAAAGTTTGGTGGAGGAGGGATAATGGTCTGGGGCTGTTTTTCAGGGTTTGGGCATGGCCCCTTAGTTCCAGTGAAGGGTAACATTAATGCTACAGCAAACAGACATTTTAGACAATTGTATGCTTCCAACTTTGTGGCAACAGTTTGGGGAAGGCCCTTTCCTGCTCCAGCATGACTGTGTCCCTGTGCACAAAGCAATGTCCATAAAGACATGGTTTGACAAGTTTAGTGTGGAAGAGCCCAGACCTCAACCCCATCGAACACCTTTGAGATGAATTAGAACGCCGATTGCGAGCCGGGCCTTCTCGTCCAACATCAGTGCCTGACCTTACAAATGCTCTTTTGGCTGAATGGGCACAAATTCCCACAGACATACTCCAAAATCTTGTGGAAAGCTTTCCCAGAAGAATGGAGGCTATAGGTTATAGCTGCAAAGGGGGGGCAACTCCATATTAATGCCCATGGTTTTGGAATGGGATGTCCAATAAGCTCATATATGTGTGATGGTCAGGTGTCCACATACTTTTGGCCATATAGTGTATGTCTGATTATCTCCTCTGACCTTCAGTACAGACAAGTGATGTTACTCAGAAACACAACAGAGCTGTAGTCTGCCATGATTTTAATGGACCCACAATTTTAAAGATCATCCTCACAACTCACACTGTAGCTCCCCTGCTTTGTAAAAGGAGGCTTGTTAAGTGTACCAACCCAGCTTGTGTGTGTGTATGTATACCTGTGTGTGTGTGTGTTTGTGTGGCAGGGAGGCTATGGGTGTAACCTTGCTTTGTGTCACCTTGTTTGTGTCACTTCTCTCTTGTGTGATGGTATGGATGTACGGAGAGAGCCAGCTGGGGACAGAGAGTCTCTACTGGCCGCAGAAAGGTCGCTGTGAAGGTCACACTGTGCAGACATATTGTATTACACAGCATTCTCAAACGATAGCAGTGGTGTCATCCTGCCTAATGAGCGCTAGCTGGCACAGTGACAGTCACAAGCTGTTAAAATGTGTAATAATTAACTTGTCTGTGGTGTTACGGTATTCATTATTAGATTACTGATAAATAAATCTCTCAATAATTAAATCTTGATTAAGGGTGTGCGTGCGTGTGTGTGTATGTGTGGGTGTGGGTGTGTGTGTGGGTGTGTTGCCTATAAACAGCAGAAGCAGCAACAGGGCACCCACAGCGATGTCCATATAATGTATCAACAAGCCTTTCCCTGCACTGTTTGTGAGGGATGCCTGCCATGTCCCTAACAACAAAGTGGTTGAATTAAATGTCAAATATGCATGATCTCAAGCCCTGTTACACTCTCACAGATTATCACACAGTCGCATGCACTCTCCTACACTCCCGTGCACTCTCTCACACACTTACACTCCTCATTCATCCTGCCATACTCTCACACTCTCTTGTCCTTGCATTCAGCTGCGTATTCTTCTATAAAGCTATAGATATAATACGTGGTACGCATAATTGTTATGTTTATATCAGTAGAATATAATGCAAGGTGCGAGACATTGGTTCTCATTTTACTTAATAAATGTCTTTGCCATGGTGTCCATCCCCCGTACTTTTTCTAGTCAATGTCTGTGAAGGGCTTCATGTTTGTTGGGTAAACATTAACTTCAGTGGTGAAGTGAAAGGCACCCAGCTGGAATCTGCATGGCTGGGTATGTGGGCTGTGTGAGAAGGCTGTGCCCCCGCACCATTTTGTGTCTGCACTGGCCCTACAGCACGGCAGGGCCCTGCATGCATGGCCAATGTCAGTTTTTGGTTGGTAGTTCTTTCAGTAAAGGGGAATACAGAAAGAAAACAGAAGAGTTTTCTTACCTATCCATTTGGTTAGATAGTCATTTCATTGAAAGTCAAATGGAAAAAAAATTTGTGTGACCGTTGGCCGTTTCAGAAACCACCACACATGAGGAGGCAGACCCCTAACGCCCAGATCAAGTGAGTGCTGGTGTAATGCTGAAAGGGTCAAAGAATGAGGCCCAGGGGATAATGGCAAAGAATGCATAATGTGGAAACATTTAAAGAATGGTATCCTGGAATGGACACCATGCTAATGACGTTCTCTGATCTTCCAGAGGGATCATTTAAATGCTAATGAAATTCTTCGCAACATAATTAGGTGAGGTGAGGTATTAGGTGTATCCACCAGTGCTGCACTTGCTACACAGATGTTAAGGATTTGTAAATCAATGACATTTAGAAAAAAGTGTGAAAAGAATTGATTGAACGATCAGACACAAGGACAACTTCAGAGAGGTGTTATTCACAACTGTGTGCACTTGCACATTGTTTTAATGAGCATATTTGATGTATGCATGAATGGAAATGGCACTCGCTTAAACATTGATAAGTAAATTCTCATTGAGAACACAAACATAATTGAATGCGTTGTACGCTATGCAAATTCGGTTCTGAAACACTGCTTTAGTTTATGATGTAATTTTACCCTCGCACCATTGCATACATGTTCAAAATAAGGATTAACTTCACGCAATTAAAAAATAAAGCATCGAACATTCCAGTTTAAGAACAAAGCAGATATTCTTCGTTAATGAAAGCTGAGACGTGTATTTACAGCCGTGTGAATTTCTGTTGCCAGCTTAGACAACAATCATCCAAACTGGTGTTTCACACAACATGCTGAGTGCACGTCAGTGGGCATCTCCTGGTGGCATGAGCTGACACGCAATATGAGGAGCAGAGTGCGGAGCGATGCAAAGCCTATTTAGGACCCAGCAGCCCGCTCTCATACCCTCAGGAAGCGTGCTGTAATCTCACACGGACAGAGGAGGAACTGCCTCGACATCTCACGCGTTCACATACGCACACACCCGGAGACCGCACCCACACACCCCCCGCGTTCTCATACGCCAGGGACCTCGCTGACATCTTTCATTCGAACACACACACACACACACACACACACACACACACACACGCACACACACAAATGTAGGAAGTGCATACGCCCTTCACCCAAGAAACAACACACCCATACATCCAAACACGTACTCGTGGACCAACAGACTGCATCCTGCTCTCACATCTACACACAAGACATGCACATGTGCACGTGTGGAGAGGAATCAACGGCACTGACCTTTGGATAGATGCATTAAGACAGTGACTATCTGGCATTCGAATGGTCCGTCCAGCCAGACGGTATTAAGTCTGCTGGTATCAAAACATGCCACAGGTTTCTCAACAATGAGGTCATTAATTAAATCACGACATAAACTGAAAATGAGTTTGCAGAGGCCAATTCAATTACTTTCCACCATGCGTGCTTACTGCACTTGCGATGCAAACAAGGGAGGGGACCGTTACATGACTGATTGCTGCATACTCCCTTCACACAAGAATCTAATTTGAGACAATTTCAGTGTGCACCCACTATGATAAGACAAATGTACACTGCACCCATTTTCAAAGCAGAATGAAGATAATGATCAATGGTCTGTGTTGTTAGAAATTACAGACAGGAGCTTGCTTGGTCAGTCAATCATTGGGTTAACCTATTTAACCCATTATGAACAGATTTAGCTAAAACCACATAAGCATCATGTTCATCTAACACACTGCAACATTATGCTTCAGTAGTATACACTGCATTTATTTAAGTGCTAAATGAAGTTTTTGGAAAGTTATCTTGCCCCCTCAAAATCTCTAGCTTTCTTCTGATGTCAAATGGGTGTGGGTTTGGATCAACAACCTCATCCTGGCCAGGGCCTTCTTTGAACTCAGAGTCAGTTAAAATTGCAATTATTTCTTTTGTAACTCATTTTGTATGGCATGCCATGAACACAAAACCTTTGTTTGGAAATTCTTTTTACCTGAAGTACTCCTAACATGACGTTAGATGTAAGTAGAAATGCTAGTACGGGGGAAAAAAGCGGTTGAGAGTGCAAGACAACATCCCCCCAACACTCTTCCCTACAGCATTGCATTGTTGTCATCACACAGGGCCACTTCCTGAACATTTTTACTGCAACTTGCCCTCTTAATGACACATGCAGACACATGCGTGTGCACACACAGAGACACACATACACACACACACGCACACACATACACACACACATACACACACACATACACACACACGCACACACATACACACACACATACACACACACGCACACACATACACACATACACACACACATACACATATGCACAAACAAAGAACTTTCAAAGATGTTACTATTATGTTGTTATATCATTTCCTGCTTAAGTCTCACAAAAACATTTCACTCTCTGTAACCCTACACGGGCCCATGCTGCGCTTCTGGCAAATCATGAGCAGTCTTATCAGGGGATGTACCAGACAGGAAACAGCACTGTGAAGTATAAACTATACATATTTCCTATACTCTTGTCGTGTGAAACAGACACTCGCTTCACTCAGGCATGGTACAGTTTACATGCATAAAACGTTATTTTAACAAGAGGTTATATTCTCCTACAGTTGGATTTGTCTGTCATGGCAAACCTGACATTTTCGTTTAGTGTATCTCCTAAAAGACAGTACCTATATGCACGTGAAGTCACATTCAGTGCTGAGAATAAAATTTGTTCTTAGTTTGTATGTCTGTATATGTGTATATACATGTGAGCGTGTGGGATCTTTGTGTGTGTGTGTGTGCCTGCATGCTTGCGTGCGTGTGTGTATGTGTGTGTGTGTATGTGTGTGTGTGAGCGCGTGTTAGAGGCAGGCCCCTGGCAGGTTGTGTTGTTGGTATCTACACAGCAGCGCTTGGTAATGCCGCACGCATGACCAACAGGCCGTTTGCAGCAGCAGTGAATGCAAAACAGGATTTAGTGTCTGAGCCTTAAGAGCTTATTTTTCTCCTTATTGACTCAGGTGACTGACTCCTGCGAGCCTGTTTGCATTCAAAATATCCCACTCACTTCCATGGGGAATGCTGCATCACCCACTATATCATGTCCTATGAAAGCAGGGCTGATCAGCTGATTGGTTAAAAAATGTGATATTTGAACTTCATCTTGCCAATGGCATCTTCACACCATATCTGAAACATGAATGCACACTCAACAATCCAGGCCTCACTGACCTTTTAAGGGCAACCTCAAGGGCATTTTAAGGACACCATCTGACTGATTTTCCACAGCCCGGTGGCCCAGCCATTGAGAGCAAAGCAACAGAGAGGGGTTTCTCTTGAAAATAAGCAGTGCATTGTGAACAGAAGAGTAAGACACTATAGTACAGTATACCAGTGTATCCTAAAAAAAAATTATCCTGAGTTGATAAATATCAACTTTGCCTTTAGTTACCACATATTTTATGCATTCACATTTAATATAAATGGTGTGTTAATATAAATACTGTCATCATATATAGCTACACATTTAAATAAAGCCTTTCATCATCAAGATATTCAACAAGCAACAAAATTGAAATGACTTTTCATGGTATGTTCATTTAGGGTATGGTTTCATGAACTAGTCTCTGAACTCACCCACATTGGACCCTACAGTACATTTCACCTGTACTTCAGAGTAAGACAGTTTACAGCGCTCAATCCATTAAATGTGCTGATCCATCTGGATCACTTCTGAATACGTGCCCATGACAAGCTGTGTTTGTCCCGTGTGTTTTTCTGTACATTGTCCAGTCAAAGTTTGCTTCCTGCATTTTCTCCGGTATGTTTGCCGAAAGCTGCACTATACAAGCTTTTCCTGGATGTGGAGTTTGTGTCCACAGGCTCCCAGACTGCTGGCTCTAACCCATGCCCGGCCCAGTAACTCCCCTTGTGCTGGAATGCTGTCATTTCCTGTTTGCTCCCCCGGGCAGGGGGATGCAGTCAGCTATATAGAGACTCTTCATCACACAAACAGCAGCTGGAGTCCTGACTTTCTCCCCCGTCACAATACCCACTCAGGCAGAGAGGCACACAACTCACAACCCAGCTCACCGGATTCACCTGCAGAGCCAGCCTATCAAAGGTCACTCTGGGTGAGGTCAGTTCAACCTAACCAGGTGTAGAAATAAACTCACAGCCTGAAGACATCTCCTCCATTCTATGTTCTCTTAATGCTCCTGGCTTCTCCCTCACCAAATGCAATGGAAACATATGCTGGGACCTGAGGCATCGCTCTCTAATGAAGCGAGCGATAAAACTTTGTTTATGCTGAAGTAATTAAATATGTGTGCACTATGTGTGTAGGCTGAATGCAAACAAAGCATTTCATTCGCCAGACTGGCTCCATGGGAGTTGAGTTTACCATCGACATACAGTAAGATTGCTGTAGATAGCATCTGAGTCTCAGCGTTCCATGTCAGTCCTTCCAAAAGGTCGAGACAGCATGAGAAGGCACAGCGTATGAACTAACGTTTAGAGCCCCAACTACAACTCACACTAACGAGTAAGTTTTTCTTTACCGTAAGGCAAATAACGTGCATATTTTAAAATCATATTGCTCAGGTGTTAAACTAAGTGCATTTACGGACAACAACGACACGGTATGCAATTATATGAATAAAAAGGATAAATGCATCTTTTAAACAAAAGCTTCCCGTTTCATTAATAACTGAAAATTGTTGTCCTGCACAATACATAAATACATGTTAACTAACATAAATAACTTAGCAGTCTTCTTTCATGAAGGTCACAAGCGCTGTACGAAGTTCTTTCATGCATGAGTAAAAATGGTTTCATCTGGAAACGAGTTGGAATCGATGAATATTACGTAATTAAAGTATGTGTCGTCGATTTATAAATCACTTTTTACAGTAAAGTAATACACTTTTAGATAATGTACTGTATGTGACAGTACGCTGGAGGTCAACGTGCCAGAGAATTCATGTGAATGCGCTTGCGCATACTCTAGAGCTTGTATGTGAGGTTTCCCCATTGATAGGCGCAATTCAGCCGGCCATTGGTTAGCGTCTCGTAGCACTGCCAGAAAGGGGGCTGGCCGAACTTACAGAACCTTCATAGAGAAAGTCAAGACTGACAGATCGCCTAGAGAGGAGAATTGGGACGGGAGTAAGAACAGAACGAACAGAACACCCCACTCACGTCCCGTTTCCATCTCGCAGCACTTGATTGGCTGTAACGCTAAACGCGGTTTTAGTTTGGCTGGTATCACGTCAAACATTCACATCGGTGTTTTATGACGTTTCCTTTGCTCATAATATATTTTTCATCCGTAATTATCCGGTGGAAACAGTAAGATTAGCCGTGGGAAGAAGCTCCCTGGTTGTCCGAGCCAACGACACGGTTAACAGTGGAGGAAACAAAGAACATGGCGAGAGTCGGGATCATCGTGATCACAAACATCTTCTACAAACCCGCTCCTGTCTGTCAAATATGAAATCGTGTGTAAAAGAGCCGACGCTGTAGAGTCGCTGAACAAGAAGTCAATGACTTCGGTGCAGCTCGGAGTAGCGGAAAGTTGATCCGCGCGCTGTTCAGCAGGGGTCATATAGTTTACCCTTCACTTTTCCATTCTCCACGGACACGGCAACTCGGGTGAGTATTTCCACAACAAAGCCTGTATGCATTAAAACGGAATACAGACCACGACAATGTCGTTGCAGTAATGTCGTTTTATTATTAAACATATCACTGAACGGCGCGCGTCTTTAGCATGGTATGATACTGTAGTTTGTGAAAATGTTTCTCGTGTTCTGACAACTCCCAAAATATGTCTTACGTTTGTAAACATGTAACCGTACATTACCTTTCTCCAGCGTGGATATAGTTGGGAAAAATAAATGATGCGGCAAATACGTAAACCCCTTTTAAAATGGATACAGCTTACGTTTTGGACAAGACAGGAAGCCAGTGCTGTAGTCCTTACAGATGTCCAGAGGCCGCTGCTACACCACTACGCAGTGAAACATCTGCTTAGCTACCTAGCTTCTGTGTATCCAGGAGAAGTTGACCGTTGTATAAGTAAGCTACAGCATACATCCTCAGTGCAAAGATGACTTTGTCATTATTCTTAGGTCTCCCTTGTATTTTAAAATTCTCAAAAAGTACAAAATATTCGTTTCTACAACTAATTTGTGCAGGTGTATTGGTTCCATGTGTCCTTGGGATAACATTGTATAGTATTTCCAGTGTATTGGACAAAGTGCTTCATGAAGTTATGAAGGTAAGCTTTTTTAAAATTAATTGGTGGTACTGTTGTCTTAGATATTTTTGAATGGCTTTAAATATTTTAGCATTCAAAGTAGAGTCACCAAAAGGATGATAATTGGTCCTAAACCTGAGGAGGTATCTCCACACTTTAGAGGGATGAAGGACCTTCATGTCACTTTGATGACATGCCAAACCATCATAGCTCAACTCTTTTCCCTCACCTGTGTTTTGCTCCACAGGACCTCAACAATACAGAGTATGTACTCAGTCTTTTGTGCAAGCATCTCTAATACAAAATCTGTGTATTCAGCACAGCTGTTCTGCTTAGATGTGTACAAACATACAGCCACCCCCACTCCCCTGACTCTCTCTCTCTCTCTCTCTCTCTCTCTCTCTCTCTCTCTCTCTCTCTCTCTCTCTCTCTCTCTCTCTCACACACACACACACTCACACACACACACACACACACACACACACACACACACACACACACACACACACACACACCCACCACATTCACATCATATGCACCTGTACAGAATGAATGTAGACTGGCGCGTTAATGCACAGAGGCTACACTGTCTCAGATGTTCTTCAAAATGTTTTGCAGCAAATATGGCGGGGCTCCTTGGCAAAACTTTGACATGCAGTCAACCTTTAGTAGTTTGCAGTGTTAATCAGTGCACCAGCTCTACGGCTCACTGGTCCCCTGCCTTTGCTTTAGATCGTGCCTGGAATATGGCCGCTCCGTTTGACCACTGCTCCAGTGGGCAGGAGCGCGTCCTCGCACAAGGTCAGAGGGTTTGCGTCTCATCTGATCGCCTCTGCACGGTTCTCTGGGATACTCGGAAAAAAAGGGGGGGGGGGGGCGAAGTTGGAATGGAAACGTTTCCTCTTAGGGCGGAGGGAGGAGGGGCCTGTCCCATCTGATAAAGAATGGAAACACATGTGACTAAATAGTTGAGCTTTTACTAAATAAACTGCAGTGGGAAAGGACAAACAGTAGTTGTGAAGGTTATGAGCTACTCAGTAACCTTTGCTGCGGCTCAGAACTGTAGACACAGCAGTCATCATTAGAGAAATTCAATGCTGTATGGAATGTCACTAAAGCGTACACAGGGGCAGTTTAATTGTCGTGTAACGTGCCATGCTAATCATCCAGAAACTCAACAAATTCACTGGTCTTCTAGTGAAGGTAAAACTATAGTTTTACGATAATGGTACAATACCCGAAAGCTACTTTATGTTTATCCTGAGCTGTGCCTTGAAGAAATGTTTTCAGTATATTAAATGCATAAATTAATGGGTACATAACTTAATATATTAAGCCATTAAATGTTTATATTGTACTTTTTAAGTCCATATTTAGGTTCATAGAAGTGCCTTTTGTGTGCTTAGTTGTGTGATCTGAAATGACAAATACTGTACATGGATCTCCCAAAATCAGAAATCCAGACTTGGAATGGTTTTGCAGTCAAAATAATGTAGCCATTTAGAACTGGCAGTTATGAATAAAACTTTGATAATCTGTTAATGGTTTTGAGTTTCACCAAGTTTCACCCATGGCATTAAGTCTTGAGAGAAAATGACCCTGTTTGTGCGCTGTTGAATGGTCTGGGAGATGATACCGTTCAGTGTGTTCCTGTCAGTTTTTTTCCTCCCCCAGAGGTCCGCTGAAGCAAGGGCAGTCATGAGAAATGTGGCTCAAGTTTGATTTCAGGAAGAATGCTTTGATGATTGAGGCCCTTGATCTGAGCAAGATTCTGTGTATTGGGCTGAAAGTGAAAGCATTTTCCAATTTCAGGGAGCGCTTGGAATAACAAGCTGCGGCTCACCCGCTCCTGCGGGGGACACCGCGGAAAGCACCTTACATGTGCCTCCTTGTACTTTCTGTTTGTGCACCTCATTTTTGAAACCCATACGCTTCGCAAAGTGTGAAAACAAGCGACTCCTCAGTGAAAGTCGTGAGAGAAGCGCTTCATTTTGGTTGGCTTTGTGGTGCCGTGACCTTGGCGTGACCTTGTTGTGATGTGCGTTAGGAATCTATGGCGACAGTGACTCCTACAGTGCCTGAATGAAACAGACTAGGAAAGAATATGCTTATAAGTCCAGTCTCCTGCTTTCAAGCATGGGCTTATATGTAACTTGAGATGTGTACATTTGAAGACGTATTACAATGTTTTTGGCACTGGAATAATATTTTGGTCTTTAATTTCATACTGAAATAAAAGTGGAAGTGATTCACAAGTTCCCAAATGTTGGATTTGCTATATGCATTTAACACCAAATCATAATGGTCAAATATTGAATTCCACCCAAAGTTTAGATACCATTTGTTGTCACTGATTGGGGAAATTTGTCTGTCAGCACTCAGAAAAAGAACTGTAGTTATAAGTGAATGATAGTTGCAGCTCTCTTGTAACTTCTCTTTAGAATTTGCTGTTTATTTGAGATTTGGGCCCTCCTGCAGAGAAAGAAGGCTGAAAGTAAATGATCAGGCATCCTCAAGACATTTTGAATATGCCTGGATTTCAGTAACTCATCGTCATACCAGTATTCCACGGGAAATCGCATTAGTTGCTGTTTCCAGGGATTCCAATATTAAATCAAGAGTGATCACAGAGTCAACGCTGTCAGACTGAATCAGGGAATTATGGGATGGTGCAGGGCACCCTTCCCCCTTGCCGCTTTACTGTGCTATATGGTTGCCAAGTGCTAAGAATCTTTGGAATGCAGGATTGCAGTGTTCCGATAAAGTTTGCTTTGTTCCCCCCATGACCTGACCACTGAGGAAAAATACGGGACCCTGGGAATTTCAATAGGACCAAGCCAGGGATTTATGAAATATAGTGCCACGCAGTCTGATGAGGCCTGGGGAGTTTGTTATTATTAGACCATTACATGCTCAGGATTACACGCGGGGTAACGGAAAACCAAGAGGGCTGACAAGAAAATCCGATAATCAACAAACCGGCAGTGCGCTACAGTGGGTGAAGTCCTGCCTGCTTCACATGCAGGGGTAGGTGATCCTCAAGAGAAAAGCTATCACTTGATTGCAGGGCTAATGAGCTGTAATTCACGTCATTGACAGGGGCAGACCCTCCTAAGTGAATGAACCTGCTTGCGTCATCAATAATGCTCCGCCAGCTCCCGGTAGTTGTCCCGCTGCACACTGCAGTTCTGTGCGGCCCAGTCCGCCATACCGTTGTGTCACCTCCCTTCCTCCAACACTCTGCTGTTACTTGTCCCTGAAGCCAGCTGGCTAGGAGCGCAGAAACGCATGCATCAAGGCAGGCAGTGGGTCTGTGTGCTGGCACGGTGAAAGAGCAGCTGGTAGTCCCAGGGTCACTAGTGAAAGGGAGAGGTCACCGCAAGAGTCAAGGTTCACCGCAACGTTTTTCCTGAGGGTTCTGCGGTAGTCCCTCAGCGTCCCTGAACGGAGCACTACAGCAACCCGGCTCCTGCTCAGTGCTGAGTGTGCTGTGAGCGGAGAGAGTAAGGGAGGGAGAGATACAAGGGTGTTGGATCTTATTATATGGCTATAAATACATTAAGGTCTAAAAATACACACGTGCAGATATGGAATCAGGTCTTTGGTGCGCAGTGGGAGATAGGCTGCAGAGTGGGAGTCAGCCCTCTGTGGCTGCTGTGGCCAGCCTGGTGACAGTGACACAGTGCGGGTGAACCGTCCGATGTCACGCAGCCACCATCGTCAGTGTTCTTCCAGGGGGGCTGACAGAAGCAAGATGCACATTGGGGGTAGGACGAGGGGAGGGGGCACAAATCGCTATCTCAGCACCTGCCGCGGGAATTGCACGACTGCAGTTTTTAGGCTAAACACTGCGATGCGGTTGCGTGATTGCGCTGGGGAGGGAAGTGGGTTTCTGCTCTCCAGGCTGCTCCCGGTTGCCGGCGAACCGGTTCTCCTGCGAAGCTTAATCAGATTAGAAGCCTGTGCAAGCGTAGCGGCAAAACAAAACCTGTGTGTACTTCACACCAGGCAGTGTTTCCACTGTAAATGTGACATTTTCAGTTTGTGGCGGTTGTGGGCAATGTCAAACAACGCAGGAGCTCAGACTATCGAACCAGCAACACTAACACACAAACCAGTAGAAGAGACAAAATGGCCATTTCCTTACCAGCCACATTCACAGTTAACATACCAACCAGTGCTACTAACACGCAAACCACTATAAACAAACCAGTCACACTTACACAGAAACCAGTAGTACCATTACTTAAGCCAGTAATGTAAACACGGTAATGTACACGTTACGAAGTGTGAACAAACAGCGTAGTACCATCCAATACACAGGAATCAGGAACACTGGCACCTCGACACAGCTAACACTTAAACACGTAACCCAGCAGAGGGACAAAAAACCCAGCCACTGAAGGGCGGAGCTGGGTGACGTGGATGTCTGGCCATGAGCTGGTGAGTGAGTAGCAGGTGCTCGTGGTGGGCATGGACAGCTGGCAGTAGGGGCAACTGTAAACATCCTTGACTGGAAGCTGGTGCAGTAGAGGGGGCTTTCAGTCGGATGTTTGCAGCCGCCAACTGCTATTCCCTTCGACCAGCCCTGCTGGCACACTGGAGGCCAGGGGCTCCGCAGCCTGAACACGGAGGATTCGGTCTTTATGCTTCGCTGATCCACACCTTCACACTCAAGACTGATTAACTTTCTCATGACAATTCAATTATTTACAGCGCCTGGCTGCGATTGACTGTGACCTGATTTTACAGAGAGCATTTGTTGATTTAAAACTCTGTTTTTGTAATTTTTACGGTGTCTCGGAGTTCTTAGAACAAGTCAGAATGCTCAAATCCACACACCCCCTTGTTTGGGCATGATTAATTCCTTGTAAAAATGTTGTTTGGAATGTTGGCTGAATTGGTTACTATGAAGTAGCTTGTTGCTATGTGACACATGAGGAGGGCAATCATTTATTTTTGGCTGTTATGGAGGAAGCAGCCCCAGGAACGGTGTAGCTCGCTGGCTCGTTGACTGGGTTAGCAGCGATTGTACTAACAATGTTTGACCACCAGAGGGGTGTCCATTGAATAGTTCCTGTTCAATTGTTATTAAGGGAAGCACCATGCACTGACAATTATATCATGTTATGCTGGTGTAAAAAAAGATAATTTGCTCTTCTTTGTATTAGCTATCTACCTTAGCGTTTAAATTGGCTCGCTAGCTAGCCACATTATGAGCTGAATAATTAGGTATGAGGGAGTTAGATGTCAACCTTTTTTTGGCAGGTTAATTTACTTGGCTAACTACCTAGCTCTGTGGCCATGATGGAGAACAGTACAGCACCAAGATTTGAATAGCCTCTGTGTGTGCCCCTTGCTGGTGATCCGGTTCGAGGCCGGGTGGGGTGACTGCTCTCACCCTTCGCTGCAGTCTTTCACATTAAAATCTAACAGGTTTAGAGATTCAAATGCCCTTTGGCACTGAAGGACTAAAGCAAGTGTCCGTACAACTGGAGTGTGGGGTTGCGCATCCTGGTGAAGTTTCATCTCAAGGCATTCGGTTTTTTAGGTCTGCACTTGTCAAAAGCACATGTATTTCCAGATGGTCCACAATGAGATGCATCCACCCTTAAAATGCAAAAGGTAGATGTAAGAAGTAAAACGATGCTTGTTTCTTGCTTTCTTGGAAAATTCTGGGAACACTGGTTGGTGGTTAGTTCAGCTACTTGATAGCTTGTTAGTCACTGAGCTTGAAGCTTGTCGTCTTTGGATAACTGGCTGTCACTCGACAAGTAAGTCAGTTTTACATTCTGTCTGCTTTTCTTGCTGTTAATTCTGTGACCACAGTTTATCTGTGACTAGTGTTGACACTTGATATTAAACAGGATATATAGCAAGCTGAAGACAGTTCTCTGCTGTAGGTGATCATTTGTGTTCTTTCATAAATTGTTGCATTTAGATGTATAATTATCACCTCCGTAGTTCATAAAATATTGATAGACTAAATTAGCTGCTTAAATGAGCTTGGATAGATAGAGCAGATAGTCATATGCACTGTATTCGAAAGCAGCCTGTTCCTCACACATCATGTTCTAAAATTAGGCCAACTCTCAAAATAACCAAGAAAGTGACAACACTTGGGGCACAGCAGGGATGTATAAATAATCTGCCGTCTGCCTTTGGCAACAATGCCAGGTGAGCGGGAAATCAAAATGTGCGTGAACTTAGACAGCATGAGCGTTTCACAGAGTGTGAGGAAGTACTCCTCTGAGTACCTGAAACACTTCCCACCTAAAGGAACTTCTCATGACTAAAACTATCTCCTACTAAGCTTAAAAAAAATGGAATGGTTTAATTCACTTGTTAGCTTCACCTGCTAGTTTGTACCTTGCCTGGCCAACCTTTGGAACTTTGTCATGCAGTGTTTCCAATATTGTTGACTCTATATGGCTTTTCACTTGTGTTGTATTGTACCTCACTTGTAAGTCGCTTTGGATAAAAGCGTCTTCCAAATGAATAAATATAAATGTAAATGTAGTGTTGCTTACTGTTGCTTTTGCCTCCACTAGAAAGTTCAATGACCCCTCGCTCATTCCCACGAGTGCTTTACTGGACAGTGATGAGCGTCTTCTAAGCTCTGGGCATGCTGTAGGAGGGCCAGGGAGGGGGCTTTCTGCCTGCGCTGGCTGCCTGGAAGGGCTCGTCCTGAGCTGTGCTGGAATCTTTGGGTGCCAGCTGAGGTCGGGGGGGTGGGCCCCCTGGGGGCCCTCAGAGGGGGAGGGCGCCGATGCCTGTACGTAAATGTCGAGTCCAGGGGAAATTTTGGACTGCCGTTTCTCTCAGATTACCTCCCCCCGCTTACCGAACAGCCATTCCTCCCCCAGCACCTTGGGGAGAGGCGAGGGGATTAGCGCGGGCCCGAGACGAAGGCTCGGCTCTCTGCGGGCTCTTTGGCGTCATGCGGCGGCCACCTCCGCCATGGTGCCCGTCACCTCGCGGCAGGCACAACGTCTGACTCACGCGAAGGCAAGATCTGGCCGGATCAATAGCAATTGACTCAGCGCGCTCTGGTCGATCCGCAGAATCAGCCTTCACCGATGACCTTCAGTGGGCTCAGAAAGGCGGCTCTGTGTGGCTCAGGCGTACGCATCACCACGGATGCTGCATGTACAGAGATGCCTTGGTCAAAACAGCAGGTTTGATGTAAAAATTACTCTCCCAGAGCTTAAACCCATACAGACACGAAGACCTTAGAATAGAGTGCGGATGTAACACCTCCTGACGCAACATCGCAGACAGCGGCACCCGGCGTCGATTTACGCATTGCAAAACGGCACTTTTTTTTCAGCACTCTGGACAGGTTGCTTTAATCGTGTCATTGTCCACTGCACGGTCATCCACTACATTTGGATCAGGGCTACTGATGTATTTGACACCGGCGGCCGCGGTGGCCTGGACCGTGGCTTGCGTGGTTCATTGGGGGCACACCTGCGGTGAACCGCAGCAGGGCCGAAAGGGTCGGTCGGGCGGCCGCGCGGTCAGCGGGGTTTGCGGGCGACGCAGCTCTGTGCCAGCTCATCCGCAGACTCGGGGAACGGTGTGTGACACGGAGACAGCCTGTCTGACGCCCAGCGCCGCTCTCTCATTGCACGTCAAGGTGAATTAGATGATGACGAACAGGAGGGGTGCCAGGCGAGCTGTGCGGTCAGCACAAGCGCTGGAGTCTGGACTCTGTAAGACTTCATCCGCGCTGTCTTTGTCCCTCTGATAGTCTTTACTATCACACAATTGGTTACTGATGCTAATATCTTGGGCGTCTCAGTCTTTACTGTGTGGTTTTTGTTCAGTGACAGAGTACCAGTCGGTCCTGCCAGTAGGGTTTGGAGGGACTTGTGGGTGGCGTAAGATGGAATGGTCCAAGCAGAGGAGGTGGCAAACAACAATGCATAACAAAGGGAAAAACTGAGTAGCCTACAAGCTAACAGTCAAAACAGTACAAGTGATAGATTAAAGACAGGTTAAATCATAAGTACAGTGATCATCATTGTAGTAACAGCACTGTGAGCAGTATGTCTGTACCTGTAATAACAGTAGTGATAGCAGTAATGTGATTCATTGTAATGACAGACGAACGTGTAGGTGCTTTCTGTGGATCTCTGAGGCTGTGCTGCGCTTATTGTAGCCAGTGTGGCTGTGAGTTGTTTTTGGCTCTCGCACTCACTCTCTCTCTCTGCCTCTCTCTTTCTGCCTGCAGCCCGGCTCCATGTCTCTGTTTTCTCAGGGATTACTAAATGGAGTAGGGGAGCCATCTTCCAATAGAGGATATGTGTCTGAAGAATGTGAAAAGCTCTATTCAGGGTGGCCTGGGCTGGCAGCAGGGAGAGGCAGTACCGGGGGAGAGGCGAGGAGGAGGAAGAGGAGGAGGAGGAGGAAGGGAGGGGCGTAGGAGCTGGGCCTCGGCCATGACTCAGGGCCCGATGACGCTAATCCGTGGGAGCAAGCGCCTCCCTGAGCCCAGCACAGCTGTCATCATGCCCTGCTGTTTATTTACCAGGGCAGGCAAATAAACTCATGCTCGTTCCGACATTTCTTCTCAAGCTCTCCTCTGAGCCCCCGCCATGGGTCCTGGCGTGAAGGAATTTATCGGCTATTAAAAGAGTGTGCCCAATAACCGCTCGGGCAAACAGGCGTCTCGCCTGACTCCTTCAAGGGCCTCTCAGCTCCATGCCTCTTGAGTGTCAGAGAGCCGGGGAGCGTCCCCGCTGTAAACCTGCTCCGCCCTGCAGGTCTCCTTCAGTAGGGGGCAGTGCTCTCAGGGATTCTTCCACAAGTTGGACTTTTTCTGCTTCTCTCACTCTCATTAATCAGCACATGAAATGAGCAATGACCATTCTGTGAGTCCTTCCCACTACATCTCAAAAGACGCACTTCAGCTTGAATGGCAGAAAAGAGACATCTGGTGAGTAATGAGAGATTGCTCAGTGCAGGCTCTCATTACTCACCAGATGAAACTCTCGTCCCCATTTTCATTTGAATGTATCCCCGCAGGTCAAGGAGGTGTGACATTTGTGGATGGACAAAAGACAGTAAACTGGGCAGATGCACCAGGGCTGCTGTTAGAAGGCTCCTCTGGTTGTGTGTCCCACAGCCTCTTTGTCATCAGCGTGACCTTTGACCCCGAAGCCCCTGAGCCCCAGGAAGTGTAAACATCCTACACTCTCAGCTGTGGCAGTGCAGGAGGCTGGGAGCGGGGTGTTTGCGCTCTCTGGCTCGGGATATCAGCAGCCACAGGAGGAAGTGGGCAGGGCACACTGTGTGATTATCTCCCGGGCTCCTCGCTGATTACCCTCGGACTCCGTGCTGACCCTGTTTCAAGAGTCCTGACCGCCCTTTTGAGGAGACATCCACACACCCCGTCATCAGTCCTTCTCTCACCCCGAACAGGAAACACACTCTCCCTTATGGAAATCTGATCATCCCGCCTTCATGTACCATTTGTCAAATATTGTCAATTCATTAGTTAATTTCAATAATTATGTTATATCATTAAGATAAGAACTATAGAATCTATTGGATATCTGTGAATGTAAGTGTAAATTATCTTACCATTTGCACTTGATATTGTAAACATTGTTTCTTCTTGCTCAAAAATAGCACCACACACACACACACACCCACGTTTGCAGTAACCAGCAGACTTTAAATAATGTGTTGAGGCAATTGTTTTTTCCCCATTTTAACACATCTTCTCATCATATTCAGTGGCCGCTGATTTTGTTTAAAATGTAACACTTGCTTACATTTAGTGCTCAAAGTGCATTTTGGGCATCAGACATCAAACAGCATTAGAGGCAGTTTTAAGAGTCAGAATTATTTGATGAGGGATTGTCTTTCAAGCCACTTAAAGGCAGCTTCAGCTTCTTCCTCTGATGCCCATAACTCTTCCTCGCTGAGCACATACTGGCCCCTGAGTGCTCTTTCTCCCCACCTCATTTCCTGTGCTGTGATATTGTGTTTTCTTTGGCAGCTTTGTGGTGATGTGTTTTCTTTGGCTTTGGTGTCAGTACATCATGGTTGTACTATTAACTGACTTATGAGGTCTGAAGCTGGTATTTTAGCAGGTGACTCTGCACACTTGGGATGTGTGATTTCCTCACTGATTTGAGACCATATTTATGGTATAGTAGTATAGTAACTATAGTATCATCTTCATCGACAAGGCATCTGTACTTCTCAGATGCTGTCGAGACAAGAGCTAGAGAAAGAGATTGAGGTTATAAGTCAAAGCTCTGTCCTGACATCCTGCCCACCCTGCCATGGACACATAGTAATTGAATAACTTGCATGGCTTCTGTTTGTTCAAAGTAACACAAATTCATGCAAGAGCTGGATGAACATATCGAGTAGGACAGGATCACAAGCTGTATTCATAGTAAAAGGAAAACCTTTATGTACAGTGTAAGGTTTCAGGCAGCTATGCTGCGTGTACCTTTGTTGAAGATGATTTTTTTGACCAAACTTGCGATTCTTTGTTTTTGCTGAGATGTGTTGGGGAGGAAGGCTGTGTTAGGTGTTAGAGTTACAGGGGGTTAAATCTTCATGTACCTACGCAGCTCAGGAAGAGGTGAGGGCCAAGCCTTAGTGTACAGTAGACCCTTATAGTCAGACGGGCTGCCTTTTAGCACCGGAGAAGGGCATTGTAAACCGCTATTAGCTACTCAGCTCTGTTTAGTTTCTTTTAAATTTAGTACTTTAAATTACTTGACATTTGATATACCATTTTAATGCCATTTAAGTAATTTAAATGAAATAATTTAAGCATCAGACATGGGCATTGTAAGAAGCTATCAGCTGTTCAACTGTAATTGTTTAGTCTCTTTTTAATCTAGTACTAAAATACTTGACATTTGATATTGCGCTTTAATGGCACTTACATAATGTATCCTGTGTGAAAACAGCTCACTTCCTAGATTAGAGTAAGTTCATACAGACTCAGACAGGCACACAAAGAGTTAATGCCTCTCCCCTGGCTGGCTGTCTGTCTTTGGGTTCGACGCCCAGCCCAGAGACGGCATTCCTTTGACGCTACTCGCCCCAGTCCGACAGACTCCAAACCTGCCCATCTGGGGTGAGCTGACATCAGGCTGAAGGAGCTGCTGAAAGGAAGTGCCTATTTATACACTCCCAGAGTCAGAGAGGATCACCCTTCCGATTGTTGTTTGGTTTCCTCCGCGGCAGGGCCGCCGCGTTGAATGCCCCGCTACAAGCCTGTCCCAAACTCCGAGACTCCGCGACTGACGGCGGCTCTGTACGTGTGGACCCGCAGCGGCCAGTTTCCCCCGGCAGTCCGAAGTTTAACGTGAACATAAAGAGCTTAGCGTGGCCTGTTTTTGCGCGAGTATCAACAACAAAAATCCCGTTTTAGACTGAAAAGCCCTTTGTTTTGCATTGAAACTGCGCGTGTTTTTCAGAGCACTAGAGGGCAGCACAGCTCCTCGAATGAAATTGTGCGATTAATCACAAGTCGGGCCTTTCATTGCCAAATAATACAAGAACAGCTTTCATTACATCACACCCAACTATACCCTGCCCAGGTACTGCAGCATTGACATGACTTCACCGCATCCAGTTCTTAGCATTGCTGAGCCTAAATCCCATCTTGAATTCTATTAGTAAAAATTAGGGAAGAAAAACACATGTACTGAACTTTACTTGATGAAATGAGGTTCTCAGCAGGTTAATAACTCTTGTAAGCAGTTGCTTCCAGGGAGCAGCAGCTGTTTTGGTTTGGCTCCAGGTGAAATGAGGAGGGGCTGCTGCTCAGCGCGGAGTGAGAGAAGGGATCTGTTGTGCTCCCCCGGCCCACGTGATGCGGAGGGGCCCCCGTTTCCCAGGAGGCGAGCCACGTCGCCGTCTCCCAGGGAGCACCTCCGGGCAATCTGACAATCTGCACAGACAGAGAGTGAGAGAGAGAAAGGGGTGGGGGTGGGGGTGAGGGTGAGGGCTGGGAGAGCCAGACGCTGCCAAGGAAGTCTACCCAGGGAGGTGTTGTTCAAGGCAAGGCCTGCTATTCTTAGGTTGGTGAGATCACATCAGGGAGGTGTGTGTGTGTGTGTGTGTGTGTGTGTGTGTGTGTGTGGGTGGGTTGGGTGGTGGGGGGGTGTGCATTAGCCTGTATTGATGATGACAAGACAATAGGCCAGGAGAGGGATGTGCCCTGCGGTGAACACCTCTCCAGCAGGTCACCATTCTGTGTGGGAATCGCAGGTATGACCAGGTGAGTTTGAGCTGTGTGTGAATAGAGCTTGACCTTGCAGACAGGACAGGAGTGGGTAGTCTGTTTCAACATCTGACACAAATATATGTACATAGAATAATAATAATACACAATAATAGTATATATTCAAGAATAGTAAGAAATAGGAAGGGCACATAAGTTACTTTATAATTTCCATTGACTTTCTAATCTGTTATAGAACTGAAAATGAGGTAAGTCCTCTCAGTAATTCCTCCATTTTTATTCATGCAGTCCTCAAGCTTCCAAAAAGTCACCTTTATGCGAGTTGTGTTTTTTTTTTTGTTTTTGTTTTTTTTTGTGACATCCCTTGAAGTGTGCTAACTAGGGGTGTAGGGATGTCCTTCTGCCCCCTACATGTGTGTAATGTGTGGTGTGTCAGAAATAAAAGATTCAGTTAAGTTCAGTCTCTCTGAGTGTTGTAATTTTTTTTTGACTTCTGAAGACATGTTATTGTTAAGGCTGATCCTGTTTCCATGGTGATGTAATGGACTCCTCCTGCTCTGTCCAGGCAGCTTCTTTCCACATGGCTAGGAGCCACCCCAGCAACAGAAGGTGCGATGACTGGTGATGGGCCAGGGTAGGGGTCAAGCTGGGATGGGGATTATTACATTACATTACATTACATTGCATTACATGCATTTAGCAGACGCTCTTATCCAGAGCGACTTCCAGCACAATAGAACGAAAGTGTATCCATTTAAGTTAAATGAGCAACAGTGTCAGACCAGGCTAACAACACTCCCAGACCAGGGAGTGTGAGCATAACACCATTCAAGTCCTACCACAAGCTGACTTGTGCAATCTGACTGGGCAATGGAAGCCAGGTGCACTACGATACATCAGTTACTAGAACACAGAATCCAAAATACATCACAATACTACACGTAAAATACACATCAAATGCTAGTGGTAACAGGTGTTGGGGGGCAGAGATTTGAGGTGGAACTGAGATGCAGCCTGAGTCACTATCAAAATAGACTTGGGGAGTCAACCCTCTCAACTAAACAGAATACCTGGTAATGCAATGCCTGCTCAAGAACAAAAGGAGGGGATCCGTGTACTGGCAGACCCTGATGTCAGTCTCATCCACAGTTACCCACTCTGTCCCACAGCACAGAGACAGAATTGCCTGTTCCACGTCAGTCCAGTCTTCTCGTAGTGCTGTAGTCTTGGGTTTAGCGAACTAGCCTGGAAAAGAATACGAAGTAACCTGTACCCAGGTACAGGGTAACCAGGCCCAGGCCTACCCAAGTTCAAGCAGTTTGACAAGTTCAAGCAGCAGGGCATTAGAACACACAAATCCTCAGTGATATCTGAGGCTGATAGACTGTAAACGTTAATGCCTCATGCTTCTCTTAATGCCACCTGGAATGGAAGCTGCTCATAAAAACATGGATATGACTTCATCTTCCAAAGCCCTCCACCTTTATCTGCAAGGCAGTATTTTCACTTTGCGTCATTACTGCTTGGTATTAAGCTATTGAAATGGTTCACCATTCCACATGCATCATTGTATCTGATGTTTTTGCAAGATATGCCAGCATTGCTGCAGAGGGTGTTTGATGGAATAATGTTGAGGTTAATTATGAAGAAAACAGAAACACAGCTTGGGTCCAGGGGTGTAGCCTAAAACAGGTGTTTTTGGAAAGTTGAAAAATATGTAAAAAGCGTCTTGCAAAAAAAAAAAAAAAAAAAACTCCAAGGCAAGCTGTCATTTCAAAAAAATAATTAAAATGCCTTTATTTTGCATGCCAAAAATGGTAACCAACATGTTGCAACCTGCCTCAGTTTTCATCGGGGTCATGATGAACAGTGTGCCATGGAGTTTTTGAAGATACTCGCTTTTGACATTTTTGAAAAACACGTAGGAAAAATATGCAAGCAAAGTGCCCTTCCTTATGTCTCATCTACTTCTGAGATTAATGAGGGTCTGTGTGTTGCACCGTGGTCCGACCAGCAAGCAGCACGTCAGCACTTTTGGGTCATTACTTGGCCTGGTTCATAAACCTGGGACGGGATAATGAACAGCAGGGCCGCGCTGTGCTGACCTCCTTTCGGCCGGTTCCTAAACTGAACACATTTACAAATGCAGGTGTACAAATGCAAGTGGCTGCAATTTAAAAGGCGACTTTCAAAGCTCTTTGTTGAAGTGGGAAGGAGGTCCACCACGGCTTCAAGTGCCACGCTACAGCTGACAAATGTGCCTTCGTGTAAGAAGACAGACACAGCTGACATGCTAAATTCCCCACAAAAGGGAAAATCCACCACATCGCTGTTACTACTTGTGTGTTCATTTGTATAGCTCTGCAGTACCTGTGAAGAATAAATTGGAGTCTGGTAAGTGAGCAAATAGTCCAGCACTGCAGCAAAATTGTTATTTGCCGACATTAACCATTTGAAACCACAGAACAGGCGAAGTGGAGTGAAACCTAAGTCTTAGAGAATCTGCTGCTCTGAAAGCCCCCCCCCCTCTGGAGCACTATAGAGGACAGGCATTACTGTGCTCATCTTAATCTCTGCCCTTCCTCCTATATAGAGGACAGGCATTACTGGGCCCTTCTCTGTGCCTGCCTCCACTGCTCTTGTCTTTCCCCCTCTCCTGGCAGCTGATTCATCTTGCTGTTGATGGTGTCAGGTTATCTGCAGCCCCTGCAGAATGCTTGTCCCGAGCCAGGTTACACCCTGCCAATCTCTCGTCCTGCACTTTATCACCATTGACTTATGTCACTGAGGATGGACAAGGGAGATGCTGCCCACAGCAAGGGAGGAGCAGACAGTTCTGTTGGAGTGACACAGCAGGGCGTGTTTCTGGATGTAGCAGACTGAGCCGTGCATTTGGGCACGGCTGCACAGTGCATGGAGGCATTCCCGTGCACGGAGGCATTCCCGTGCACTGCGTTTCACACTGTGGTGCCCCAGTGGGAGCTGGAAGCTCTCCGAGACTAAGCCCTCTAAGGGCTGTCAGAGTGCATTCAGTATGCAGGTATGCAGAGACCTATGGGAAAAGGGTGATATCACACTCTCAGCACAATCACTTTTACTGGAGACCGATCTGGCAATCATCTCTGTCTTGGGAAATGTGCTGTGGACACAATAGTAAATTAGGCCTACATTCCTTCCAAAGGGGAGATGAGGGGTGACATTATCTGAGGATGAAGCAACTGGAATTTCATAAGGGCTTCATAATTTTTTTTCCTGATATCTAATTCCAGCTCTTTCAATACTCCTGTCAGGGCTCAGGCAAGGACTCAGGCGCGGACCACGGGAGCTTCGGGTTCCAAGCGTCTTTATTGAAATCGTCAGGAAAATCACAAATCAGAAACAGGCAGCGTTGAAAACCGGAAGGCAGTCCGTGGACAGAATCAGGGTCGGGAACTGGAGCAGGCAGGGTCAGGAACCGGGCAGTCAGGCAAGCAGGCAATCGTGGCAAGGCGGCAGGCAAAAAACGAGGTCTGGATCTGGAAAAACACGCAGACAGAAACAACGGCAGGGACATAACAGGTGCTACACACTGTGACAAACTAGCAACAAGACAGAGACACGCAGGGAAGATAGAGGGCTGGGGTGACGAGGACATGGGATGCAGGTGGGCAGGCAGGCAGGTGAAGGCGATGAGGCAATCAGGCGGGCGGAGACCAGGCGGGGAGCGGGGCAGGGCTAGAACACAAGGAAAACAAAAGCACATGGACAGGGAAAAACAAAAACACCACAGCTAAGGGAGCGGAGCACTGACAACTCCAACTCATTTATCCTCTGACAAATTCATCATCCATTGGTGCAAGCACCCTAAGAATGTGAATTGATTCAAGATATAAGGATATTCATTTGCACCTGTTGAAGACAGCCCTCATATAGATTCGGGATTAAAACAGGTTTTAACTGTACGTCTTTCGTGAATGCAAAGAAATGCTACACAGCTAAGGCGTTGTTCTGAAAGGATGTACCACATATTTAGCGGATGCCCCCCATTTAACTCAGTAACGTCTCGTGCGTTACCTCCCTGATTCCTTTCTACTAATGAAACTCTTGGTGAGCAAAAGGTCATGTCTATAAACTGCGAGAAAGTGTTATTAACTCCTATTATGTTTTTATTTATTTTTACACTATGAGATTATCGTGGCCACCACGACTTGCAATCTTTTCTCATGAGTAATGTGTAATGCTTTTAACTCGTTTACCAAAAGTACGTATGTGCATGGATTCCTTTACAACGTTTTGCTCTCAGAAAAAAAGATCTGGCCCAGATACCAATGTAATTACTGTGCAATTGAACTGACAGCGACACAATCGTTTATTTAGCAAGCTTCCATTGTTTTCTCCTCTCTATCCCTCTGGTAGCTCTACCTTATTTCATTTTGTTTCGCCAAAATAATGTTTGCTCACAGGGAAGAGCCCAGCTGTTATTGCAGGGACAGACTGATTACCTTAATCTCCCTTTCCCGGCTGCTGAACGCTCGGCGAATCTGTCTCACGGGTCGGGTCGCATTCCTCAACCGTACTTGGCGTGTACTCTCAGGTACCCATGAGATTTCCCAGTTGATTCTTCATCGCAATTACCACGTCCTTAGTGACCATTTAATCTAGGTACCATCATAAATACGGAAATCTATCTGGCTAGACCGAATAAAAAAACACCGAATATTCAATGACAGTGTGGTGGTTTCCAGAAGAGGCACGGGAACAATGTTAAGACGTCCCTGTCGACTTCAAATGCGCGTCTGTTAAGTTGGAAGAGGAGTGACGACACTGTCGTGCAATTCGTCGGGACCAGAGACAGCTCATTTATTTCGATAAGGCAAAGCCACCAACTGGTTGCGATGTATTTTTAGCAATGAACGCTTTATAGATGATGGCAGAATTATTTTGAGCTAAAAAGCATAAAGCATAGAGCTCCTTATTCATAACAGTGCAGATAATGATGATAAAGTAATATGAAAATGCATGTATAGACATGGAGATGAAGAAATGATCAATTAAAACGTCCAGCATCATACAGTAGAGAGAATAGATCAAAATAAATTGCCCCTGTAATTTTATTTATTAATTCTCTCAGGAAGGTCACAGGGATCATGCGATAGGGGGGTTGTGTCAGAGGGTAATAGTGAAGTAGCTGTTGTGGTGCTTATTACATATATTCATAATTCTGGAAGAAGTTCTGAGAAGAAATTAAGCAGTTTCAGGGTAGTAATTACAGTGCTGCAGTAATCACTGGCTCTATGCCTAGACATTCACAGATACAGCTGGCCAACATACTTGTAATCTCAACCTAGATGTGCTCTAATATGCTAGCTATACTGATACTTTATGTTTGATTCCATCTGTCCTTTACAGTGGAAATATAGAATTAGTCTAAGAATAGAGACCCATATGGACCTTCAAATTAGAAAGGACAGAACTCTCTAGTTTGGCTTTACTATCACCGTACATTGAATGGGTGAATAAAGAGTAATCTTGTATCACAGCAAACTCTTTCTTAGCATCTTAAATGTCATAATTTCTTTATCTTATTTTCCTCTTTGTATAAATATGCATAACAATTGGATGTTGGAATAATTTGTTTTTTCTTTAGGTTTTTTTGTTTGTTTGTTTGTTGTTGTTTTTAGATGCCCTTTATGAAGTTAATGTATAATTATTCTATGTTAATTATTGGGTTGTTGAGTCTACTAAACCTTTGACACCAAAACAAAGGTATTCATTCAATATCCACTTGGTGGCACAGTGAGAAAATTGTAATTAATTAAGGCAGCCACTTCACACTCACACCCACACCTACACACACACACACACACACACACACACACACACACACACACACATTTTAGTACTGGGGTAAGGTGTGTGTGTGTGTGTGTGTATGTGTGTGTGACTGTGTGTGACTGTCTACTCTGCCAACTGACTGAAGCAACACAACGGAACTAATCTCTCCTTTCAACAAGATCGTACCTTAAAAAGTATTTCGCAGAACACTGTGCTTCAAAAACCTGCCACCAGAGGGAAGCAGTCAACGACAAATGATGCCAAACCTTTCCCAGCACGCATCAGTGAGGTAAATCCCACTTTGTTTTTCGCAATGTAGTCTATTGACAAGAAGTCTCATAAGTTTTATCAGATTTTTTGACACATTCACTAAACATTATTAGAAGTAGGAACTAATATCTGGGTCACTGGGCTGTTATCCAAATCACTAAGGAAATAGCTGACAGCCTAAGGTGTCTAAGGCCTGAGGTGAAAATTACTTGCTGCGAGTAAAACAAGTGTAGATAAATCCTCAGCCTTCTCTACTAATCTTCCAATGTCAATTCCAATGTCACAAACACAGACATACATACAGGTATACACCCTTCCCCTTCTACAGCTGCACAAGGAATGTATTTTCACGACCACGGTACTTTAACAGTGTCTCTTAGATACCAGCAGCATTAATAAAACAGTACCACTGATCACTGATAGAGATGACTAAATAAGTCAGTGTAGACCCGTAATTAAGAGTACATAATGCCACCCTCAGGGCTGATATTCCTTACAGAGCTGGGCCCCGATCTGGTGCTCATCTCTCTCACACAAATGGATTTTCATGGCACAAGCTAAATTTAACCCTTCACATGTCAAGCCACCTTCTGCAGCGCAGAGAGAGGGTTTACAGCAGTATCTTGACAGGTCATGTTTTTTATCTGTTAAACTGATCATCATAAAATATACATGTCTAAGACACCTATACTCCATCTAGAAAATAATCAACACATTGTGAGTCATTGTCTTGGATTTTTACAGCCATACATTTCTAACCTTGGAAAACGTTACGGAAAAACGCATCAATGGTAGGGAACACCCGTATGAAAATGAAATATACTGTAATACATTGAGAAATATATTGTTCGACCCAAGTTTTACAAATACATTTAAAATATATTCTGCAACGCAGAAATGTATTGCAAGACACCAAAGTGGAAATAATTTACATATTTTCAATATATTAATTGAGATAAAAAATTCTCTAAAATATATTCTCAATTTATCATTTTTTTGTACGTGTAATCTGGGGGACAGCGAGCTTCAATGCCTTGCCAAAATAGGGATGTCATTATGCTCCTTCTGATGGATGGGAGTAAGTTTGGCTCAGTTGTCTTGAATGATTCTGTAAATAATGAGCACAGTTGTTGTTGTGAATAAATAGCAATGTGCTGATTCAGATTTACAAAACCACAAAGAAGTTTTTCTGTTGATAAGCAGGGCATTATTTTGAGTCATCCTGTTGATTTAAACCTCTGGACTGAACAGTCAGTGGTTTAAATCATCGCCTTAGTTGTGCCAGAGCAAGTCCCCTGACCAATGAGTTGATGTAATGCTTATGCGAACGCCAATGCCTCGGTCAGTCATGAATCATGACTGGTTAACTAAATGACAGCAAAAATATTTAAAATTCAATGTGTATACTTTATTCAAAGGTGTATACAGAGACTGAAAGGACTCTTTTGATTTTTGGTACAGTAAATGATAAAAAAAATCATAAATGCAATACTGTGAGTATCTACCCTTTAAAACATTTTCAGTTGGCTTCCTCAGTTAACACAGCTTGATTATTTATTCAATAGATTGGTGTTGGAGATGAACACCAACCATACTAAACACATACTTGGGGAAACAAACAAAAAAAAAACTTGAGTAATGTATTTGCTTTAATCCTTTTTAGCAGCACAAATACACCTCCAACAACACTTTAAGATCATAAAGGAATTAAAGCAGATTTCTGTCAAAAAATGGCACACCTGTATCAGAGCACAATTAATAATTATACCAAATTAGATTAACTGAGCCCAGCTGTAGCAAACACCAGCAAACACAAATAGTCCCCAAAGCAAGACTGACACCACTGTCATGAAGGCTTCGGTTTTCTGGAGAAATGGAAACGATGAGCTGCCATTGGCCACTAGATGGCAGTGTTTGCTTCACCGTTCTCCTTAAAACTCTAATTGTGCTCTTGTTTTCCGTCCTCATTTGCACTTCTAACCTCTGGCTAAGGTCCCGTACAATATTTCAACAAGATGCACACACAGAGTCCGTTATCAAAACCCTAATTAAATCTACCATTGATTAGGAGCAATATTTTTGTCTACATAGCTATCCTGCAAACAAGACATCAGTCTTAATGACATACATTCAAAGAGATTTCTCTAAAAACAATTGAATAAAGTTTACATTTTCAGTGTGTGTCATCAACACCAAACAATGAGCTAGTAAATCATGAATATAATTCCAAAGGTTAAAATATTTGCTTTTGTGAAAGATGGCATCTATATGACCATAAGAAGTAATTGATTTTTTTTTTTTAATCTGGCAGAGGCACTAGTCCCATTACAGACCCAGTCTGAGCTAAAACTGCCATTTCTTGTATTGCCTGCGGTTTAGTTATAAAGATCTACATCAAGTACTCTTGTAAAGACAGCAAAAGCCAGAAAATCAGCCATTAATATTTTATTGCCTATTTTGCTCAGTATTCATAATTTAACATAAAGCATACCCAAGGGCTTAGATTCTAAAGAACAGTCCATTTATGCTGAAGAAATGATTCACAACTGATTCCACTCCTGCTGTGGTCGGGGCTGCCGGTGATTAACGTAGTTATGAATTAATCAAAGCCGTGGAGGTGATGGCACTAAAAGCGAGCTGAAATTAACGTGGAAGATAATTACCGCAACAACCCTGCAAACCTTCCTGAGGAGTGCTGAATCAGCCGGAGTCCAGCTGGCCCCCCTCAGACCCACCGCTGTTTGTGCAGGATACCAATCATTTAAACGTCTGGGAGCTGAGAAGAGTCATCCATCCGCACTAAGAATGGAGATGAGCGAATTTCCAAAGCGGGCCTCACTAGAAACGCCACACTCTGTCAAGGTAGGGAGGGGGTTGCCCTCGAAGCTCACCATTCCCAAGGTAAGAGCGGAACTAGAGGACGCATTCAAGTCCTGCCACATTCACGCGGTGTTCGCACACTGAATGAAGGCGAGACTGAAGGGCTACGTTGGGGGAATTCAGAAGGATGCTTTAATGGCTTGTGACATTCGTGTTGAGACAGCTGCCATGCAGCTAAACAAAACTGTGATGAACGTTTATTCAGGTGTGAATGGGTATTCAGAAGCATGCAACACGCCAATGACCCCTATGAAATCTAGAGCAGCGCTTCCCAAACCTCTCTTGGAGGACACCTTGTCCTGCATGTTTTAGATCTCTCCCTGCTCCAACACAGCTGATTCAAATGATCAACTAGTTATGAACTCCTGAACATGCAGGACAAGGGGTCCTCCAGGAGAGGTTTGGGAAACGCTGATCTAGAGGATATAAAATCTCATAAAACAAAAGGAATATCTAAGTGGGAGAAATAATGAAGGTTCGACTGAATTGCTAGAAGATTAAACTCATGTATTTTTAATTCTCCTTTTCCTTCGAGACCTCTGCTTTTCGCTGCACATTGTGTCACGGAGCCCATTCTGCGATGCGTGTGGCCGAAAGAAGCCACATTGAACACAGATTACATGGACGCACTCCGGCAGCAGTCCCATGAGGCCGTGCGTTTGAGCTTCCCTGATGCCTGCTCTCCACCTGCACATGGAGGGAAGCTCCATCCTCTCCGGCCGAGCCCTGCCGTGCCACAGCTCCCCTGTCTCCTTGACACTCCTTCCAACAGCGGCTGCTGAACTCTCGACCCCTGAGTCCGGCAGAATGTTCCTCATTCTGTACACCGGAAGAACACGACCAGAGTCGCCGGGCTCCACTCCATCGAGATGAATGAATAGTTATGGCAGGTAGATGTGCTCTACTTCTCACCTGTGTATGATGTCCTATCCTATTGGCTAATGAGCCACACCCTACTAATTGAAGCCTGATTAAATACAGGTGTGGCTGAAGCAGAGCAGGAGGGAAGGCTTGTTTTGTCTCTGCTGTCGGTGTAGGCTGGTTTCTTCGTCTTTGGTTTGTTGTATTTTAAAATAAATTATTGTTTGTTTTAACCTTTTGTTCTTTTCTACTCATTTGTGAGCGAAGTGTCGGCCAGCTTCTCTACAAACACAGCTGCTTTACATGTTAGCAGCAAGCCTACGCTGTGTGCACATATTTAGCATAGCATGTTATCTTGACCAACGCCTTTACCCTGGCCAGCTTACATGATATTCCGCAGACGTTCACCGCGTTGGCATTTAGAAAAGCAGTGCCATGGGTGTGATTCAAAGCCACGATTCTGTGTTCTACGGTCCTGTGGTCTAATCACCGCTGCACACAGCAGCGGGTCTAATGCAGACCTGGCCTATCTTCTGCACGCGCTCAGTCCCCACTCACCACAATTATTCTGCTTCAAAATGGCCCTGCGGGAGCCTGTCTGCAGCAGACAGAGAAAATGAATATGTCCACCTTAATCCATTAGTTCTGTGAGTGTTTACCCTCAGCGTGTGCTGGCTCACTGGAGATTGTTTACCTGTGGGAATATATCAAGAAATGACCTGAACATTAGACATTACATATTGAAAAGTTCACTGACTGGAGTGAAACATAACGTGCTTAAATAAGCACAGAGAAACAGTGTGCTTCGTCTGGTGTCAACATCTCTCTTCACTGTACCTGTCAGATAGAACTTGTTTGTACATAACAAATCTGATGTATTGTAAGCCATGCCATTGGGTAATTTGTGTGTTCATCTACTCAGTCCTATTTCTGATAAAAAGGATTTTTTTTTCTGGGAAAGAAGCTCAGTTTTGTCATTTAATGAACTCCAGAGAAAAAAAATATTGCCTGTGTCTCAAGTTCAATTTAAACCTATCATCTGTTTTCAGCTGCACAACAAATGCACATTTTTCACCTCTGAAATGCTTGTGTGGTTATCAGAGCTAAACAATTGCCCAGTCGTGCTGGCAAATTACCTTTTATGTTCACATTGTATCTACTCCAAACCTAATACAAAATGGTTATAATATGTCATCTTACAATAGCTACTGGAAAACAATTTAGGTAGATTCAACTGAAGGAGTAACTACTTATATTTCATGGATTGCACAAGGATTTTGAAATGTAAAACAATATATAAATAATCTCTAAAACTGTCTTTTGCTCCATGTAGTTTCACAAAGGCATACACACAACCATTTTGCCGGGTCCTTAACAAAAACGGAATAACACCAAATAATGCAAAACAATCTGAAATGAAAACCTGCACACAGGGAGGCCGACACTGGCAGCATAACAGCAGTGTACAGGTTTTCTTTTCTGATTTTGTCTTTTCTGTCTTGATCTATCAGTTGTAGTTTATATATACTATATGCTTAACTACGTTACTTGTATGCCAGACTATATATTTCAGTCGCAAGATGAGTTAAATGGTGCGTATATCTTCATACATGAAAGATATTACATCTGACATAGCATATGTAATTGACATCCTTATTGTCCTACCAAGTGTGCTTGGAATTGACAGCGTGTAAACTTTATCCAGTGTTTTTTTCTTTAAATTGTTCTGAATTAATGGATAAATGACGGGGAAATACGAGGTAATAATCATGTCGCTTCTCCTGGTTCAAATAAATAATTTTTTTCTGGCATTTAGACATAATGGAAAAGACAGAAGTAATAACGTCAGGTGTTATGTATAATAGCAGTCCCTTTGTTTAATATAGAAGAAAAGCGTATGCAATTAACTGAAAATTTGAAATGACTGAGCAAAGGTTAGAGATATATTAGAGCACCTCAACTTCAAGCAATAAATGAAATAAATGGGAAGCAATTTCTGTGCAAATGTTGCACATTGACAAATGCACCTTATATCTCCCTTCCATTGTGAGCGCTTAAATTGTCTCATACTTTTTCAAATTGAAGTCTAAATCATCGCTTAATCTAGTTCAGCTGGGATCCATTTTCGCGGCTATCCTTTAATTTGTTTGTCTTCGTCATCTGCAGAGTTTCCTAAGGGGAGATATTTCTCCATCAATAAACATCAATCATTCCCTCCGTTTTCCTCTCTGGCATCATTATACGTTATTCCCGCCTCTTCGCGCGCATCTGCATTACATTAACTAGATGTAAAAGAACGGAACCCCCAAGGGTTAACACATCCAAATCTCATTTTGGTGCTATTATCTAAGACGTCCAACTCTTGACAGCGCTCATGATTGAATTTTTTCTGCGTCCTCCACTGCATACTATCGGTCAAAGTCACACATATATGAGAAATGGGACGTAATCATTGTACTGTATAGGCCTAATGTCTGTTCGTCATCTTCATTATCAAGTGCTGCAGCTAACAAACTATTGAAGATCCTCTTGCAGAATACACCTCTACTCTACGTATTCTCGTAATATATACACTTATCACTGCCACAGTGATCCAAATTAATGATGTAACCAATGCATTCTCTTACGGAGAATATTTGACGTCACAGGGAATAAAATCATCTAGCTATGCAAACTATTATATGTTGACAAATAAACAGGACGTGTTGAAGTTTATAAAGCGCAAGAAGTCAACCAACATTAAAATATTTTATTAAAATGGCATCATTTGTTCACAACATGCAAATACTTGTTCATGCTGTCCAATAAACCTTAACCTAAGCAAGTAAACTGCGTTCCTTCGGAGAGGTTCATGAAGTTTGCCATGGGGCCATTATTGGACAGTAATTCAGGCACATTTTCAAAAACCGCTATATCAAATAAATAAACAAACAATGGATATGCTCAGCCCCTCATTTACAACCCAAATGCATCATGGTCCGTTTTCTGTCTCACTCTCTTGACAAATGTCATTTTCGGGGGGACAAAAATAAGGGCGCTCCCATGCGGCGCAGTTACTCCTGGCAGCTTCCAACCAGCGCGGACATCCCTAAAAGTCTGCTACAACAGATCTGGAGTAATTCTTCCGTTTATAGCGCCATTACTAACGCATTTGTTTTCTTCGTAATTCGACTTTCGTCTTTGATTATCCAATTGTATAGGACGAGGGAAATCATATTTTTGTGACGTTTTGTTTGCTTGTGACTTCGTTTTTTCCCATCATTTTCACTGATGTACGCCGTTGTGAAATATTCCAACCCCTCTGTGCGATGGCTATAGGTGGAAATAATCGCGAATAAGTGACGTGCGATATGCACGTTCCCAATATGAGGCAACTTGTTCACAGGGACAGCATCTGTAGCGAAGAACAGACCAAACGGGAGCGAGTGGTGAATGGGCTGTATTTATAACACGCGGAACTTCTAAGAAATCAAGAGCGCAAGAAGAGGGACGGCATTTAGGACAAAATAGATGTGGATGGTTTCTTACAACGAAAACCACTTCGTGATCGTTACTTGTCGTGGATGATGTGACAACAGGACAATGCCGAGGAAACGACACGACATCAGATCCGGTTGTAGAAAGAAATAATACTTGAACTCTAGTGGACCTTTGCACCATGAAATCTGTCTTTTACAGCCACTTCTTCATCCTCCTCCCTTGGATTTTGATCGTAATCATCATGATCGACATGGACACCAAGAAGACTGTCCGACGCACAGCCCATTTCTACCTCTCTCACTTTGGCAAGCCGCAGCGCGCCCCTCTGCCAACGATTTATGCCATCACCCCCACGTACGGCAGAGCGGTGCAAAAAGCGGAACTCACGCGTTTGTCGAACACGTTTCGCCTGGTTCCCCAGTTCCACTGGATCGTGGTGGAAGACTCGAGCGCTCGCACAGAGCTGGTGTCGCGCTTCCTCGCTCGCTCGGGGCTGCCGCACACTCACCTGCACGTTCCCACGCCTCGCAGGTATAAGCGGCCGGGGATGCCCCGTGCTACCGAGCAGAGAAACGCAGCTCTGGGCTGGCTGCGGCTGCATCGCTCGCCCAAGGATTCAGGAGTAGTGTTCTTTGCAGATGATGACAACACATACAGCGTGGAGCTATTTGATGAGGTACATATGAAGATACTTTTATTTAAACAAACAAACAAACAAACACGGAACCGTTCTTTCAGATAGATTATATATTATGAATCATTAGCTGCATTAGTTCGCCGCGGCTTATTTCTTGCTGTTTTCACTTTTAATTCAAATCGCATTCCAAATGGATGAATTTCATTAGCACGTTTCCTTTCATTCGTCAGAAATAATTTGAGTATGTTTCAAGCGATGAAAGGGATTTTCTTTTGGTCTGTTTATGATTTCATGTTTATGATTTCCTGTTTTATCCTATGGATTAATATGCTGCAACTGTGCACGACTGTCATCCGATATGAAAACATGAAGGATTTCCCCCGAAAAGCGCGCATATCGTTAATGTCCCCGCAACTCAGATACTCCACGGTTGAAATACTCGCCGGGTTCTTTTTAGCAGACAAAGTTATATTGAGCGATTCCCATTACGCTCTAAATGAACACCCCGAGCCGGGACCGCAGCTAGAAAGAAAGCAGTCTTATCGGATTTTGATGATTGCTAACTGTAGATGAAGTATTACGTTCATGTATTGACAAAACTAATTGCTAACATTGTGCTGGACCGGAAACAATCAATGTGATTTTACTCATTAGACTTTGTATGGAACCTATTATTTACCTAAAAAATTGGCTATACATTATTGTTTAAACGCATTGAGTGATTTCATCAGTTAAACAATAACTCACGATCAGTGACCTTCAGTGAATCTTATTCCTAGATCTGCCTCCCATTCATTCTGTAGATAACCAAATTTATAGTGGGTGACAGCTTAACCAACATACTCGAGAGTGGAATTAAAAAAAGAATCTCCACTTGTCTCTGCTGTCTCTATCTCCACTTCGGGGATGCAGAAATCTCCTTGCATCCACAGCACTGAGTTGAAGATACTTATACGCTAAAAATAAACAAAGTGCAGTCCACTGCTGTAACATTAGGGCTCCTCCCCAAACGCATAAATCTGACACTTTCAAGATGAAGCATATTCAGTGAAGATTTCTGGCGGTGTAGATAATACACGCAGAAAATAGTAGCTGTTCAAGAAATGCAAATGCTGGTAAAAGCCTGGTTATGTTCATGATGTTTCCCCACATTCTGTGAAGGCTACAAATGGTGGAGCAGCATATTTCATGGCATGAGTAAATGGAAGTGGAGGGGGGGGTTAGTGGTCAGCTATTAAATTGTACGGTTGTGCATGTGCATTTGGCCTGGGGCAGCCTTAGTTACAACAGAGGAGTAACGAACGGACACGTGAACAGACTGCCCTTCTCTTCTTTGCCGCAGGGCTGATGCACTGGGTCAGTTTAGGCCAGTCTGTCAATCTGAGCTTTATTCTGCCTCTCCAACACTGTCCAGCCTGCTGCTAGACATGGAGCATCCTTTGCGGGGAGTGGGGGGGGGGGGGGGGCAGTGTGTTGCCTGAAGACTCTTTTTAAGCCCAATCCATTACTGCACCGCAGCGGCAAAAGCCTTCGTTTCATTCCCACTTCATTTCTGATCTAATTCAGCTCTGTTCTGCACCCCCAGCCAGGCGTATTAACAGCACAAAGAAAAGCCTTGATTAGAATAGCGCACAAGATGTTGAGGAATAATGAGCCCACATTTTAATACAAATATCAATAAAGCCTTAGCACCACAGCGGAAATCATGTTTATTATTTGTAATTGAAGATTAGCTTGAATCTATTTAGCCGACCCTCTCCAGATAAGAGCTGAATTGTCCTTTTAAACAGATGAAGTAGATGGCTGTATAAACATATCTGCCTGAAGCTCAAATAGACAGAGTGTGACTATCTCAGACTTGCTACACCTCCAAGGAAATTAAATGCATCTAATATTCTTTTAATTTAATGTATGATCCCTTATCTGCTATTACCACATTGATTCCCATTTAATGTAAGCATTACGGAGGAATGACCTTTGAACTGTGCTTTGCAGATCACTGAGAATGGATCTAAATGGTTTATGCAAATATATGCTTTATGAGTCTTGGTGTTGCTGCAGTTTGTTGTCTTGAGTTTGTGAGGACTACAGACATGGAGTAGTGCGTAGTCAATAGTTACACACCCTGACATTAGCTAACCTTGTGATGAACACCATCATAATTGTATAGGGAAGAAATACGGGCTCTGAAAACATATCTTACAGAAGGGATGTCACAGGATCCCTTGCTAATATATATTAATATATATCAATCATTAACCATACTGTCAATCATGTTGCTCTCTACAGATGCGGTCAACCCGGCGGGTGTCAGTGTGGCCAGTGGGGCTGGTGGGAGGGCGCCGTTATGAGCGCCCCCTGGTGGAGAAGGGCCGAGTGGTGGGCTGGTACACTGGCTGGAAGGCCAACCGGCCTTTCCCAATTGACATGGCAGGTAAGAGCTGGCAGCTGTTGGGCTACAGCAGCATTGCGGATAGGCGAGGCTTAAATCACACAGCGCTGCGCTGTGGATGAACAAGAAACAGAATTTCCTTGACACAGCGACGTAAACTAGAAGATCCTAACAATTAGCCTTGTCGCCGTGAATCTGAATTCTTTGGCCGAGGACAGTCACAGGGTTTATGTTACTAATGACACAGGGCACAGTAAATTATTCAGCAGGATTTTCAACAGAAAATTACGTCCCCTGACAGCCTCACAAAGCGGTTTTCACACTGACAATCCAGGCAGGCTTCTGTGCTTTACAATGTCATAAAGCCCGTCTGAATATTTTATCTACTGGGGACTTTTCAAAAAGGCTATTTAACAGTCCATAAGAGTCAACTGCACAGTACTTAAGGAGGCCCTTTGGAATATAATGTCATTGAGAGATGGGGAAGAAAAAGCAAAACCTCTTAGTATCAAGGTGAGCAGAGATGCGGAGGGCTCCCAGGACCTGAGAGGGAAAAGGCCATGGCTGTCACACCTGACTGGCTTAATTCCTGTCAGATGTGACCATTGTGCTGAAGTACGCAGGGGTCCTTACAGTGTCCTATGATGGACTGCTCGGCCATTTGGCACAGCAGGCTAAACTCTCTTACCAGACTAACTAGAACGGCGTGTTCTGTGGTTCGCAGTAACCACAGTAGCTTAAAGCAAAAGTTTTTGTTGCTTTTTATGTTGGAGACCGTGGGCTTTTTTTTTTTTTTTTCATACTCAGGTAAATGTCCTCACCGGGTGACATGGGGTTGCCTCTGGGACGCATACTGTCCCCCGACACCTGTCTGGATCCCAGCACAGATTGGAATGTAATTAAGCAAATAATCAGCAAGGTATATCAGCGCAGCTTAATATGAGAGAAGGTGGAATAAGATAAGTGTATGAGCCTTTATTCTGTACGTCAGTGTCGCGGAGCTGTGCACCACCAAGCTCCAGACATCCCGGGCCCCGAAGCCAGCCGCAGGATGCTGTTAATAAATGCCTGATAACAGAGGACTGGCTCATCAGCAGCCTCATGTCACCCCGCTTCAACTCCCAACCCCCCCCCCCCCCCCCCCACCCCCCCACCCCCACCCCCCTCCTCCTCCTGCAGAAATTAGAGATCACACTCTCATTAATGGTTCTTACCCACCACTATTACATTGAATGCATTAACTGCCGAGAAGGGGAGATGCACCTTATTCTAGCGTAAGGCTTGCATCGGCTGAAAAAGGGATTTTGTCTCCGGCAACATGATTACCATCCATCTCTTGAATTTTGAGCAAGACCGTATACTTTAGTAGTATTGTGTATTGTTTCCACAAGCCCTGATACAATTCGCCAGGCAGCGGAGAATGAAACAATATACTGTAATTATTTTCGTTCTCAGTGGATCTTTGTAGGGGGCTATATGAGCACAACACAAGGAAACATTCAGAACAGCCTTTTCACTACACAATATCCTTTGTGTCTTCTGACAGTGTCAGAATAAAAACCTCAGTAGCGGTTGCTTATTTAAAGTATTTCTAGCACAGAAACTGCAGCCTCTGTAAACAGCCTCCACAGCCACATCTGAACCACATGAACAAACCATGCAAGGAGCACAGCACTGACCGATCAAAGAAATGGTTGATGCAAGTGACACATAAAGCAAATGGCCGTGCAGGTTATGAAATGACTAATAGGTACAACATCGCTGATCACAGCAGAACCATTCCAGAGCTCTGACGTTTGTGAGACAGTCATGCTTTGACGTGCCAGGATATATACTACCAACACAAACTACGCTTCTCATCCAGACTAGGCTCGGTCACCACAAGGATGGGAGTTTGACCTCCAAAAGATTTCGGCCTTATCATCACCAGCCATTATCCTCATTGCGATTTTGCAGTCACACAGACAACTAAAGCACTTGAAAGAGGATTTCAAGGGTCCTTGAAAACACACCACCCTAGCTCAAGCTAAAAGAAATGCCTTTCTCATGGCAACATTGATAATCCCTGAAGCATCATTACAGTTTCACAGGCAAGACAGTCAATTTGAAAGAATGTAAAAGAAAGTGTGAAGGATAGACTCCAGCAGAGTGTGTCTTTATCTTAAATACTAAGCTACGATAGTGGTCTCACTGGTTAGCCCCTGTCATTGAACAGCTGGCTTTTTAGTTTCTGTTGCAGCCGATTGGTCCATTGGCCAGACTGTGGATTGAAAACAGACGGCGGATTCCCGGGGGTTTGAGCAGATAGCCACAGCAGGCGAAAGGGAAAGAAACTGAATCCCTTTAACTGTGTTCTGTAGGCTTTGCCGTGAACCTCCAGGTGGTGTTGGAGAACCCCAGGGCCCTGTTCAAGCGCCTGGGATCAAAGCCCGGCATGCAGGAATCGGATTTCCTCAAGCAGATCGCCAAGGTGGAGGACCTGGAGCCCAAGGCGGACAACTGCACCCGGGTCAGCCTTCGCGCCTCTGCTCCCATCACGGCGTCCGCCTCTTGTCCCTGTGTGTTTGTGTGGTCGTTACCATCGCCGCTGCTCTTTCTCCTCCTTTCGTCACCGTCATCGTCACTGTCGACGTCGTCATCGCTCACTGTCACAACGATCATCGGTTGTTTTCATCTCTCAGGGACGAATTTGATGGGCTGGATCGGATCACAGGCCACAGTACATCAAACTGACACAGAATTACATGGCAATCTCACACAGAAAAGATAAATAACTGTACGCCAGTCCTTAAACTATACCTCACCATACCAGGTACCTATCGTATTCGGTGGATGAGTGTAGCTGTATACCACTTGTATTTATTTATCAACAATATTATCCGCTACAATAATCACCAGTAACCGTGCAAGTGACAAATGCAGATCAGGTTTTTTTTTTTGTGTGCAGCTTCTTCCAGAAGTACTTGCCACTTGAAAAGTGCAATTGATAACCAGCATTAAAACTACATTTGAGAGATGGACATGGCCTTTTCATAGTGGGTGGGACTGCAGGAGAGAGTGTAGAACAGGTGTTCATTGAGAGATTTGTGGTCCCTTGGCTCCCAGATTAAACTCCAGCACAAAGATTGGAGGACTCAGGGAAACCATCTGAGCGGAGCTGATAAGTGCAGGGTGCAGTCTAGCCCTTTCACACAGAATAAATTACACTTAAACCCAGCTCAATGTGTTTAATATTATAGAACCAATTATTTAAACATTACATGACACTGATTTGACAGAGTAAATAATTAGTCACGTAGAGTGGGAGACCATCAACCACAAATTGGTGCACACACATACACCCACACTCTTCCCTTTCTGCCACGGATTTTGAACTTCGTCTGTGGTTAAATGCTGGTGAGAGCCGGGCCTCCCTTAAAGCGCTGCTCACGGCGGCGTCAGGCGCTGCAGCGGCACGATGCCGCTCGTCATTAGGCCTGCAGACGTCAGCGGCGTTGGGCGCGGGAGAGCGGGAGCAGCTGGGCTCGGGTTTGCCTCTGGGCCCACGGCGGATGAGCCGGTGCTTATTAACGTCAATCTGCCACGCTCCCCTCCGCGGCCCGGTGTGCGCGCACGCGCATGGGAAGCCTCCGCGCTGGTCGGTGCCGCCGCAGAGAGCTGTCGGAATGCGTTTGTCTCCGCGCGCCAGTCTTTCACACCGCATTCTGCTCCCCTTCCTAGAAAGTTCTCTGCCCCGATCCGCTTACCCGCAGCACTGCTGCCGACATCCTAAAGGCTGTCCTCTTCTCCCGCTGCCAGAAACTGCCAGTGGCCTTCCACATTCTCCTGTGTTATAAGAGAGGGCGTAGATATATATACGGGATGTATAGGAAGGCTACAACAACTGACAGCGTGAGCCCCAAGTATGTCTCACGTCCCACATGATTAGCACAGAACCTGAGGTGAGCGCGCAGCCCTGGCACTGCATCCAGTAATTACCAGCAGGGGGACACCCTTCAGTGCTGCAGACCACGTTACGCAAGGAGGGTATTCCTTTTTCACAGCTCAGTGTGTGTTTGGGATATAACAATTCATAGCTGAATGAGGAGAGGCGAAAGGACAGAATTAGAATACATAGGAAATTGTGGCTATTTTTCCAGCCTATTCTTTTTGTGAGGTTCCTATTTCTGGGAGTTCCTCGAGAAGCATCACAGCTGGGATGAGAGCTACCATTGTGCTTATTGCAATACGGAAGAAAAATCTGACAGAAACGTGCACCCAAATCTAGCTAACTGTTCGCCTGTGGTGGAAACTGACCGCGAACTGATCAGGATACATTCACAGGCTGGCGTGCCCTGGTGTCTTCTAGTGTCTGGGTTTTTACCGCTGTGGTCACCTGATCTCTGTAGGAGTGTTCTGACCCCTCCTCTGCGCTGGTTTAGATTTGTAACTCTGCTCTCCTTTCCCCCCCGCAGGTCCTGGTGTGGCACACCCGCACGGAGAAAGTGAACCTGGGAAACGAGCCCAAGCACTGGCAAGACTCGGTCCAGATCGAGGTTTAGCGGGCTGAGCCAGTCCTGCCGTACCCCTTCGGGACGCCATATCCTCACCGTTCCACGTTTGCCAAAAGAGGAGGGAGGTCAGAGAGTTCTTCTTGTCTTCATTCGAGTGTTCACGTGGTGTGCAGAACAGTCCTCGCCGCTCTTCTGAAACGAACGACACCTTCGACTTCGACTTCATTTCGGTGGCACAGGGGAGGAGCCGCGGCACTGCGCATCTTTATTTCGGCAGATTCTGTGCCGGTCGCTACGCCCAGGGTGGAGGGCTGCGCTGTCAGTTTTACATACAGTGAATAAACCTGAGAACAGTTACAGCTGTCTTTATTCTGAACGACCCTCCTTTAAAATAATGAAAAAAAAAACAGAACAGGGACAAAGGAAGCTTTACGAGACGTCAGAGGAAAGGATCACGCGATATTTCATGGCTATTCACTGTTTAATGCACAGAAATAACATTTTTTTATCTGTACTAGGCACCAGAAAATGTAAACACATTACAGAAATAAACCTGGAGGACGAGGTATGAAACCTTTCCTTACTGACGGGCAGAGAGACCCTGTCTATGTTCGTAGAAACTCTGCTGCAGCATTTAATCTAAAGTTCGCCTGGATGTGTGTTCGTTGCTTTCCTTTCCCTCCCAGATTTCCAATTCACACCCGGCAATGCCCTGTCTCCCAGTCTTCAGTCATCCAGGTTTATTTTGACCTTGCTAACTGTGCTTCTCTGTAATGCGCACAATAAACAATCACAATAAGATGAACTAATTGTTTCAACTGAAGAGGTGGTCAGTGGAACAAAGCAATGGTCACAGCTTCCTTGGATATCTCTATTTATGGTAACATACAGTACATTTTCTCATATGATATCATCAAGGGGGATTGCCGGGGCACGGGAGCTTATACACATGAGAGAGGAATTCACAGACATGATAGCCATTTCTCTTCCATTTAAATACTATTATTCACTATTGATTTGGTAATGATATATTAGACGCCTTTATAATTGGTCCAGCAGCTTCTTCGCTGATATGCTTAAAAAAACAAAAGAAAAAAGAAAAGAAAAGAAAAAAGAAAAAAAAGTTGTTTTTAAATAAGATGGACAATGCTGCCAGTCTGTATACAGCTTCACGCTCCGGCCACTCAATCAATACACACCGACCGGGCGGAGCCAATATTCTCCCGAGCATTAACGGTTGGAAACGAGAAAAAAAACGCGTGTCAGTACGTGGATAAAACTCGGGCTTGTGGACGGCGTGGGAGGGGCTGACGGGCCCGGGGCTCCACCCACTGCCGGCACCCCGCCCGGCCCCCCGACGTTCACTTCCACAGCTGCGTGCTGAGGGTCTGGCCCGAGGGCGGCCCCGCCCAGCCTCCCATGGCGGCGCCTGGCTGTCCAAAGCCCATGGCCCCGCCCGCGCCGTTCAGGCTCATTCCAGACATCTGCTGGTTCATCTGAAACACACACACAGGGCCTCAGCATCAGAGCAGCCCCCTGGCATCAGAGCAGCCCCCTGGGCTGTGATGTTACTTCCATCTTAACAAGTACGTTTATTAGCTGTTTAAAAAAATGCTGGTGCTGTAGCTGGCTTTACGCAGACAAATTGCTCAGATCTGTTAATGACCTCTGCCGCCCGCCTTCACGCTTGATATGCAAGTCCGTAAAAACCATAACAACAACAACGCTCAGCTCTTTTGAGACAAGGGGAGCAATGCTAATAAGCCACTTAATTTCTTCCTTAGTGTGGGGCTATTATGAGCATGCATTAATATTTGAAATTTTCACACAAGATCCTATTCACCAGCAGAGGAAGAACATATCGGTCGAGGAACTCTTGGTAAGACTCCAGGTTTTTAACTCTGCTCAAGTGTTAAAATGATGAATGACGTGCCTCTGCTGATGTGATTCACCTAGCATTGAAAGATACACCATATGGACAAAAGTATTTGGCCACACCTGTTTTTCAGGGTTTGGGCTAGGCCCTTTATCTCCAGTGAAGGGCAATCTTAATGCTTCAGCATACCAAGACATGCTATGCTTGCTTCCAACTTTGTGGCAACGGTTTGGGGAAGGCCCTTTTCTATTCCAACATGATTGTGCCCCAGTGCACAAAGCAAGGGCTATAAAGACATGGTTTGGTGAGTTCGGTGTCGAAGAACTTGACTGGCCCACACAGAGCCCTGACCTCAACCCCATCGAGCACCTTTGGGATGAACTAGAACGGAGATTGCGAGTCAGTCAGGCCTTCTCGTCTAACGTCATTGCCTGGCCTCATAAATGCTCTACAGATTGAATGGGCATAAATTCCCACAGAAACACTTCTTGTGGAAAGCCTTCCAAGAAGAGCGGAAGCTGATATAGTTGCAAAACCAACTCCATGTTAAAGTATATGTATTTGAATACAATGTCATTACAATGTAATGGTCAGGCGTCTGAATACTTTTGTCCGTATAGTGTATCAGACTCTCTGTGCTGGTGTTGAATCTGTGGCAGAGGAGAGCCGGGCGTTTGGGGACACCCACCTGGCTGATGTTCCACTGGCCCTGCTGGCCGGGCTGCATGGCATACATGTTCTGCGCGGGCACCACTCCCGCTGGCATGCCGCCCGCCTGCGGCCCCATCACCCCGGGGGCCAGTCCCATCACCCCCGTCTGCGCGCCTCCCATGAAGCCGTTGGGCATCGTCATGCCGACCATCATGCCCGCGTTCTGGCCCATCATGGCCCCGCCCTGGCCCATGACGGCACCCATCATGGTGGTGGGGGGCATGGCGGCGCCCATGGCTGGGAAGGCCTGGAAGTTGGAGGGGGGCTGGGCGGGGAACTGCATCTGAGAGGGTCCCATGAACATGGCAGCTGGAAGAAACGAACAGCAGCAAAAAGAACAACAACAACAACGTTGGACGTCCGCTCCGCGGCTTTCTCCTGCAAGCGAACTACTTCTTCAAAGTTACAGAGGAAGCCAACAAAACAGGACCGGCTGAAAGTGCTCATTAAAGTCCAGCCGGGAGGAAAAGCAGCGGACTGCATCTATAAATGGCAACACTTTCATTTCATTTTGTGAGCCTGTGAGAATGTCTGCTTTTAAGTGTGACGGTAAAGGTGAGGACTCCCGGCAGACTCAAATCCTGTTCAGCAGAACCAAAGTGCAGAGACGAGCGGCACTTAAATAATTGATCCGTCCAAATTTGAAGACTTTTAATTTGACAGCGTCACAAAGCGTTTCCCTGCTCAATATTACTGTCTGTGTGGACTGTGGAAATTCCACCGCCTGTTAGAGGATGTGACGCACGTCTGATAATGACAGCCAATTGTTTTATCATTATGTTATTCAGCTGGTGCTAGAAAGTGCTCCCCAGGACAACTTTACAGCATGCAGCTCATGTGCACAAATTAATAAATAAGTGTGAACAGTGGTAAAGTAAGAGCTGATCATTAGTCAACATATGTAACTCCACAAAACAATATTTAATCACACACAAACACACACACACATACTATATATGTAATATACCCATAAAACATGTCTATAAATATGTCTATGTGCATTTGTATATGCATGTGTGCATATAGGGGCTTTTCTGTGTATGTCTGTCTGAGTGTGTGTGTGTGTGTGTGTGTGCACATGTAAGCGTGTGAGTGTGTGTCTGTGTGCATTTGTGTGTGTGAGTAAACACACGTCTGTGTTTGTATATGAGTGTGTGTCTGTCTGTGTCTGCGTTTCTGTGTATGCAAGTGATCGTGTCTGTTTGCATATGTGCAAGTGAGCGTGTCTGTATGAGTAACCCTGTGTGTAGGTATGTGTGTGTGTGTGTGTGTGTGTGTCTGTGTTTGTGCCTGTGTGTCGGTCAGTGAGCGGTTGTCTGTGAGTGCTCGTGTGTGTGTGTCCGCAGAGTCAATCGTATCTATATGACTATATGACATTTCTATATCATATATATATATATAGTCACAGTACCAGGGGCGGGCTGCTGGCCCATGCTGCTGGTGCTGTACAAAGACAGGATGGAGTCCTTGGAGAGGGGCTTCTTGGCCGAGTCTTCCGCTTTCGAGCCGCTCTCGCTGAAAAGGTCCAGGTCTCCCTGGGCGGGGGCTGAACTTCCAGCTCCTGCTGTTGCCGGGGCAGCCGGGGCTTTACTGGAGCTGGCCTGAGGGCGGAGGGGACAAAGCCAAAACGTGGCACCGTCACGCGTGTGTCACCGCGGAAACACCCGGGACTGCTGCATCACTGGCTGCGCACCTGTCAAAACCCATTCCCTTCTTCGAGAAATCACCTGTCAGCTGGCAGAGCATTTCTGAAATGCAGGCCCTTACTGCGTGACACGGGCATTTGGAAAAAACAAACAGCGCATAAGCAATGAGGCCCAGTAAGCGTCTTGAAAAAATGCATCAATTATACCGCGATTGTGACGAGCTGTCTGGGTTGAACAGCAACACAAAATCTCCCACTTAATGAGTGAATTGGGCAGGAATCAGACAGCAGGCACGCAGCTGCTGCAGTTAGGTTCATTACAGAGGCATGATGGGACACGAGAACAGCGGAGTCCAGGGAAAGCTGCCATTCAGCACCAGGTTCTTAGACAGCCTCTCCTCCGTGTGACATCATAGACTGGGAGGTGCTCTTATATTTTAGATTCTTCAAAGTGGCCAAAAAATGCTTTTTTAATTAAAAAAAAAAAAGAAATTCATACATAGACAAATATAAATATTTAAACTGATGCCTAAGAAACAAATTTTAAGCATTTAAGTCTTTCTCTTATAGATCAAAATGTCTTTGACTGCATGTTTTCCATTATTTCACGTGTGTCCAAACTTTGGACTGACTGGTACTGCATGCATCTGCAGAAATGCTTATTAGTGTGCACTGTCCCTGTCAAGTAACTATAATGAATAAAAATGACTACTTTATGAAAATAAAAAGGTAATGGTGCAATGAATTGTTACTGCTTCAGTTCGTTGGTAATAGAGTGCTGTGGGGCAGGCCACGAACGGACCTGCTGTCACTTCCCCGGGGACTGATGGTACCCTACCTCTTCCCGGCTGGCTTCACATTTATACTGGACCCGGACTCGGGAATGCTCCACCACACCTGGCGTGAGCTGCCAGTTCACTCTGTGGGAGCTCAGAATCTTATAATGGAAGGCAGCAAGGCAAAGACCCATAATGCAGTCTGATAAGGGACATGCAGAAAGGAAACAGCATGTTTAAAAGCTTAGGTACAGCAGATGTGCAAAGTGAGGTTTAAAATACATGTATGCGCCACATGTCAAATACGCAAGACAGGGTATGACAGGCCAGGCATTATACTGACGCGATGAAAACCAATTCACGTCAACGTGCGTGTGCGTTACTCTGGCGATGGTGACAAACAGAGGAACACTGAAAGGGGTCCCGACAGAACGATTTCCCGCGATGACATGTGTGTCTCTCTCTATCTCTCTCTCTCTCTCTCTCTCTCTTTCTGTCTCAGCGTCTAATAGAATGTGATCTTTAAGGCTGCTCAGGGGGAGGTAAAAATCTCTCAGTATGAATAATGGAGAGGGGAGGGGAGGTGATGACAGATAGAACAAAACCTAAGCTTTACACTTAGAGCAAAGCTCATCCCAGCTGAGGAAGGTGGAGTATTTCCCATAATCCCTGTGCACTGCCTACCTGGTGCCCCAAGTCTCCACTGGAACATGGGTGCAACATCCAAAGGAATGATGTCATCAGAAAATTTGAATTTTCATTTAAAAAAAAAAAAAAATCTGAGTGGAAATACAGCCTACTTTCAATCTGTAAATAAGCGGGATCTGAGTTAAATCAATGGACCCAGTTTCCCTTATTCAGTCGTGATGATATGATAACTGAAGTAGACAACACGCCTGTTCAGAGTGGGCTGTGAATCACTCTCTCATAGCTGACTGCATGCTCTGCAGGCCAATCCAAGCACGGCTACACCTACCCATTAACCCCCTGCCACCCAGAGTCACCAGAGGGGATGGAGTGAGGAGACTGGGTGATGTGCAAAAATTCAGCTTATTGTAACAGATATTGACTACGTCACACAGCCACACCTTGCACATCCCACACTGAGTCCTGACCTTCCTGTCAGCAACGTCCTCTCTCCTCCTTTTGACCCAGCGGCCATGACTCTGTACGTGCAGTCGCCCCACGCCATTTTACAGCTAGCTTCCTCCATCTGCTCGGTGGCAAGGGCCGGCCGCCTCTGATTCCTCACTACAAACGAGGTGCAAATTGCCGAGAGACTCTGGACGTCTCTCCCCTCCTGCAAGACGGATGAAGGCGGCCCGTCTCGCAACCGGGCCACGGCTGGGGGGGTGGGGGGGGGACTGGGGAGGGATCCACTGAGGCAAGGACCCGGGAGGGGGGGGCGGAAGGCTGGTAATTAACTGGACGGGACACACTGGGGGAGAGGCATTAAGACCTTTCCAGCAGACGCTGAAAACAAACTGAGGCGAGGCCTGGTGCATATAAGGTTGCTTCAAGCTGCGCATAATGCGCAGTTTACCATCCTGCGAACGGACCAGCTGTGACATCTCATTCCTCATTCCAAATCTCACCGGCGCATCATTAGCTGTCGCGGGAGTCTATTTAAAGCCCTCCTGTTTAATGCCTCTGGTAGCAGGGAAAGCCAGGGCATCTGTGACGGCGTTAGTCGTGAAGAAAAGTTTACAGGTAAGGAGAGGAGAGGGATCCTGGAGAGTCAGGATGTACTTATGGGCTTACTAATGTGTCAGGAATGCACCAGGCTGCCACTGAAGTCACTGGCTAAGCAAAACTGGGGAAGAGAGGGAGAGAGAGAGAGAGACTTCCCTTAGCTGTCCAGCTCCCCAGCACAGTGCGCTGTGTTATGTGATCATGCCACAAGGGACAGAGGATGAGTCTACATTCCAGTGAAATATCCATCACTGCCACAGACATCGGCCATTTCGCCCACTGCCTTTTGCTCACTGGTTTCAGTAAAACATTAGTTTATGTGGCAAGTGCTTTTCGCTGGCGGAGCTCCACGGTAGCACTCTCCCGCCGGCGGGCGCGGAGGCCCGGGCAGGGGCGCGGCGGTCCAGCTCCTCAGGCCTTCGCTGTTCTTTAATGCTCAATCTCTCACGTGTCCCACACGGGTCTTTAGAGCGCAGGATTGGGGTCTCTACTGACATGTGCTATTTCGGCCCGCAGTGTAGCGCAGTGGTAAGGAGTAGGTCTTGTAACCAAAAGGTTGCTGGTTCGATTCTGCTGTTGTACCCTTGGGCAAGGTACTTAACCCAGAACTGCCTCACTAAATATCCAGTTGTATAAATGGATAACACCTAAAGAAAAAACGTAACCTGTGTAAGTCGCTCCAGACAAGATCTTCTGCTAAATGCCAATAATGTAAAAAATAATGTAATGCGCTGCCTGCGTGTGGTAGGACTAGGCTGGGCGTAGGGCTCGGCCTTCAGGCAGGAAGCGCTCTCTGTCCTTGGCTCTGCCCCTTCCCACATCAGCGGCACAAAATCTGCAGCCCTGTGCTACTTGTGAAAAGCAGCTTCTGAAATGCAATTTGAGCTCCACTGTAAAGTCTGGTCTGAGGCAGGGTAATGCATATGTGCTATTGACTCTGTGTTCTTTCATACTGGGGCACTTACGAGCCAGGTCTGACGGTTTTAGCCAAAACTGTAAACTTAGAGCATCGATTTACAGAGGAAAAATAAGCTGTAGCTCTTTCCACTGCATCCTTTAGATATGGTGGGGAGGGGATGGGGAAAATGATTCCTGTTTTCTGGGCTCTGGGCTGCGTCCCCCGCTCGGGCTACGGGGGAGGGGGGGGCGCGGCGTTACTGCAGCGAGGCCGAGGCGATCCGCAGATGGCCGAGGGGGGCTGAGACGTATGGCGGCCGCTGATAGGACGCTACAATGAGCCGTTGTCTCCCCCTCACAAAGGCTGCCTGTGTCTGTCCTCGGCGGGGGTGAATCAGCGGCCATGCCGTGCCCGAGCGCTGAGAGAGGTGTGTGTCTGCGGTGCCCAGAGAGGTGCGCGGACTGAATACTGAGAGGAGTGGGCTGGCGGTGGAGGGGGAACGCGTGTGGAGCGCGGAGAGGCCCCGGGACGGTGTGCCGTCACAGAGAAGCGTGGACAAAGCGCCATCACGGGGAAGTGCGTACGAATCACAGAGTGGTGTGAAGAGGATGTACTATCGCAGGGAAGTGTGGATAAAGAACTGACAGAGAAGTGTGGTGTGCTAATAGGGGACGGGGTGGACGGTGTGGTACGAGACACAAGCGCATATGGACCAGAGCTGTGTGTGGAGGACGTGACAGCAGAGAGATTTGGTTAACGACCTGGTAGCAGAAAGCAGTGTATGGATAGCGTAGCTATGAAGGATATGAGTAGACGGTGTGCTAACGGAGAGGTGTGTAGATGGTGTGGTATGAGACAAATGTGTATGAAGCACAGACAGAGAGCACCGGACGACCCATCAGTTTACCTGAGAGAACTGTGCGCCGGACGACGGGAGGGGGTTAGAGACCATGGGGCCGAAGATATCCAGGTCATCACTGAGGGGGGCCGTGCTGGCTGCTCCGTTGCCACCATTAGCAGCACCGACCGCTGGGGTGTCTGGGAAAGAGAAATGGATAAAAACTAATCGTCGCACAGCTCAAACCTCCGAATGTCCCACCGCCAACAGCACCGCTGCATAGGCCAGAGCACAGGTCTGGTTATGCAATGTAAATGTTTTTGCTTCCAAAGTACTGCCTTTCAGTGCCGTTCCTGTGGATTTATGTAATGATTTCACCTTTTAAAAATGATTCACCCCTCATTCCCGGCTCGGACCGCTCTCAGTGATTGCTATGTACACGCTTTAGCAAATAGAAACCTATTCGTTGTGCCAGTGAAGTCACTTGAATTGAGTGAGGTGCAGCTCCAGCGGCGTGCCGTGCACTGCCTCCCTCCCGCTCTCTGTGCCCGGGCGCCCCGCCACGTCCGCCTGCGCTCTGGGACAGCGACGCCCAGCCGAGCGTACGCGGCTGCCGGCACTTCCGGGCCAGGTCGGGGCCGGCCGAAAAGGTTAGCGGGAACCCGCCGGGCAGCTCCCTACAGGCCCGGGGACGCGATCTGTCCGAACACGGCCGCTCGCCCGCTGTGGAAAAGTTCACGCGGCCGGCGGCGACGATCAAGCCACCTTTTCTCGCTTGCTGGCAGAGACCAGAGGTGGCAAACAACTGCCGCTGCGCTGACCGGTCCCTGCAGCTGGAGCACTGAGCTAAGCAGGACAAAACACACAGTTGCTGCTAGGCGTGGGGGAGGACGGGAGACAGCAACAGCACGGCGATGCTGCAGAATCCCCGACAAACACGACTGGCCTTATCTTCAGCTGCCTTGATGGTGGTGGATAGTGTTTGGATCAAATTCATTTCACAGAAATGGATGGAGCCTAGCATGCGACTGGTTCCATCAAAGTGCTTTCTGACTGCCGGCCAGATTCTGCAGTGATTACCTGAGCTTGTGACCTGTGCTGTGACAACATCAGAGGGGCTTGAAGAAAAATCCTTGAAAAGTCGGTGCTGTGCTCAGAAATTTATGCTCTGTTCAAATGCTCCTTTATTTCGTAGGGGTCTGCACAAACAGCAGGAATAACCAGTCTGAACTGGTGGAGGGGAAAAGGGGGTGAGAGGAACAGGGCAGAGAGAACAAAAGAGGTAAAGAAAAATACAGGGGAAAAGCAAGGAAAAAAGAAAAGTAAGTTGGGTGAAGGACAACAAAAGGGACAGGAAAAAAAGGAGCGCGAAAACAAGAAGGTGCGAGTGTGAGAGAGACAGAGCGAGACAACGAAAAAAAGAGAGAGAGGGAGAGAAAGAGAGAGAGGCGCCCCATTAACACCCCTGCCATGCTCCTGCCTGCTCTCTGACAACGGTCCCTGTTGCTATGGCATTGCTCGGGAAAAGGTCATTTTCTCAGCCTCTTTCATCTCCGGCGACGGCGTGATGGGCCACTTGTGGCGCTGGCTCTGCCTGGACTGGGAAAGCGCATCGCGGAGATGAAATCTGGGGCCCATCATCTCCTGACCTCTCCATCAGCACTCGCCTCTGGCCAGGGCTCCAGCCATAAATCCCCCCCCTCCCCCTCCCCACGCCGCTCTGTCCCCAGGCTCCCGAGGGCACTCGCTGTCTAAATAATACATCTGCTCACATCCGTCCCTGAAGCTCTTCGTGTCATCCCTTGTGTCATCTCGCCCCGAAATGTCATCGTGAATTAGCCCAACAATGACAGAATGGCCGGGCGGATGATGAGCGCGCGGCGGCGGGCCTTGGAGCTCAAAACCTTTCATTTGCGAACAGGATGGGCCCCCTCTCTTCTCTCATCCTTAACCAACGCCGCTCCGACCAGATGCTGGCTGGTGAAGCCAGACAGATCAATGGGCTAATGTGTGCGACCGAGAGCTCCCTGCTGCTCCCCCTACTCAGTCTGCAGCCATTAGAAAGGACCGGGAACCTTAGATTGCCGCGTACTAAAAGGGTGGAAGGAGGAACTTAAGCGGCCGTTCCTGAAACAGGTTATTAAAGCAGTCAATCACCTGGGCCTCCGGTCTCAGAGAGGCTCTTCTCATATAAATGCACCCCTAATGCCGACTTCTCTGTCGATGTGATCTGCACTCAATGCGTCTGAAGTGCCAGTAACTTTAAACGTGTGTAAAGTAACAAACACACACACACACACACACACACACACAGACACACACAGACACACACACACCGCTTCAGGCTCCACTCATTGACCATTCAGGCAAATTCATGTCAACCATGTGGCTCAGTTCTTCCTGATGTAGTCAGGGGGAAGGCAGGAGGACCGCAGTCTCTGGGCCTTGTTATTTCAGACCTACCCAGGCCTAGCAGGTCGATGGCTGGCTCTGAGCTTTTCATGGGGCTGGCTTTGGACTCTGGCTGGCTCTCGTCTCTCTTCTGGGGCTGCAAGAAAACAAAAACAAAAAAAAAACACAAAAAGTTGAGAGGAAGTGCTTGGTGGGTGTTTTTTCTTTTCCGGAGAGCGGCGGTGAGAAGCTGTCGGTGCCGGGAGAGAGGATATGTGACAGAATGGTGCTGGGTGAGGGCCCCCGCGGTTCGGCAGTCTCCGCCTCTCGGCGTCCCAGAGCAGGGGGCTGCGGAGGAGCTCGTCTGAGGGCTGCCGCATGGCAGAGCCGCGCCCCTCTGAGACGCGCGCCGCGCAGCCCAGCTTGTTAGCGGTGCTCTCGTGCGCACGGGGTCACTTCCAACCCTGTGAGATTACACGTCAGACTGAGAACGAGGGTAAAGATGTCCCACTGACACAAGCACACAGGTGGACATGGCCATCAACTCTGACCCTCCCTGAGGCAAGGACGCGAGGTGGTTCAACCTCTCTAACGATCTGAGCGCCGGGTGTCAGTCACACCCCCACAATGGCTTAGGACCGAAAAGCATGACACTTTATCTGAAGAACGAAAACAGGACAGCATGAAATTACATGAAATTACACCTGCGTATCTTGCCTGTTCTCGACCTGTATATGTGCACCGCTAGGCTTTTCTCCACCTGTACACCTGCATATCTTTGCTTACCCGCCTATGCACATGCAAATCAGGCCTCCTCTCCACCTACACGCCCAGCCTCCCTGTAACTTGAAATACCAAGCGCCACGCTGCCTTTCTGCTGCTTATTGACTAAGACGCTTTGGTCCGGTGCTTCAAAAGCACTTCAGAGACCTTCTGATTCCCGATTGGCCACGTGGACCGTGCAAACTGCAGCCTTCTGAGTGAAACGCAGATCCCTAATCCGTGCTGAAAAAAAAAAACCTGATGATTTTCTTGGCAGCACAAAGGAACAAAGTGGAGACGGATCTTACGACAGCATGGTGCATAACCAAACCCAGTGTCACAAGAGAGAGAGGGGAAAGTGGACAGTTTGTTCTTCCACTTTGGACACGCAAGATGGTCGCGCGGTCTTATTTGCATCAAACGCCGCTTTTTTTTTGGCATCTGCCTTCCTGGCACAATAGACGGCAATAATAAAGACAATTCCGTCAGGCGCCTGCGGAATCCAGCCGAAGAGAGAGTAGCTGCTCTAATGAGCTCGTTTGCCATCTGCTCCTTAAGTTTCTGTGGCTGGGAACGAGTGTGAAGGATGCAGCACACCTTGACGGTAGAGCAGAACACAATATGTGACATCGGCACCTCGGCTCCAGGCCATCGATCGAGGGCACATCCGGTCCGCACAAGTTTATCTGCATCTGGCGGCGTCCATCAGACGCGGGGACGTCTCACGTCTCCTATTTACACTTCAAGGTCTGTTACTGTCACACCTCTTCCTATTCGTGAGTGAACGACTTCCTCTGAAGTAAAACTACCCTCCGGAGAAGGTGAAGCCACGACTTCAGTCTTTCAGACGGAGTGAATCTGACAAAAGTACGCATTCCCCGCAAATCGTTTCACTTTATTGAATAATACATGAATGCTATGATCTTGTTTTGTTTTCTTCTACTGTTGAAGTGGAAGAAATGCAAACCGCAGAAACGTCTGCTAAACTGACTTCCAAAATCTGAACACCCTCTGTCCTTGCCACAACCCCCCCCCCCCCCCCCCACCCCCGTCCTCAATTCCCCTTCTCTGTCATTCTCAATCCAATTTTCTTTCTCTGCCTCTCAGAGCTCAATTCGAACATCTTTACTGGCGTGACACAGAGCACATCTGTGGAGTCTAAACATTTCGGACACGCAGAGTGTAAGAACGGCGATATAAAGACAAGCAAACGTAATGAAAATGCTTTCTCTCTCCTTTTCTATCTGCCCTCATATTTCCTTCTCCCCCGTCTCTTTCCACAAATCTACATCTCTCTCCCCCAGGTCCCCCACTCTCTGTCTAGCCCATCTCAGACTCCTTCTCGTCATCTCAGGGGGCATGAAGCTGCTCAGGAAGAAAGCCATGTCTCTGGAGTGGCTTCCATCAAGGTCACCCCTAATTCCCATCTCTTTGATGCGGGGGTGCTTTGATTTAGGTCACTGGAAGAACCGGATTGGTTCTGCCCTGAGAGTCAGCTCAGCTTCTTCACCCTAACACAAACAACAAGCATTCTCAATCCAAGTAAACAAGTATATAAAATATATCAACAAAAAACAAACAACAGCAATATGAAAAACAAGGCTTCCCTTTTTTCTGTCCCATTTATAATAAAGTCCAATGTATTATTAAAGGTTCCTGACTGTAAAAAGACACTTGATTCCATACCCACCTGTCCCTGCAATTGAGGTACCAAAATATCCTATCACCAAAACTCATTAACAACTTAAACAGAGAGTAAGGCTCTTAACTCGAGTTGGGACAGACTGCAGAATGCAGTTTCCTTTGTGATTAATGGTCTCCGACATTATGGAGAACCGAGAACAAAAAATTCGATTATTCATTCGTGACAGCAGTATCCAGTCAAATATATCAGCCAGAGGCGGAAAGCGGCTACTCTTTCCCCCATGTACACACATATGCAAGGCAACACACACCTTGGACAAGTGTGAGCCCCACACCTTGTGCCCCTAGCACCTGCCACACACATGCCTAACGGTACAAAGTCAAAGCAAAACGAAATTTGCTTTCCTATTACAGATGAGAAAACACCTCGCTGCAGTTATCCACTTGTCTCCTCCTTCCCTTTTAATGGGAGCAGGAAGCTTTGTGAATGATGGGTGGAACCATCTACTATCAATCACTTATCTGAACGAATGAAAACACTTTGCTCTCCACCACAAGGCCCTTGGACTGGTTAAAATCAGTGAGTCACTGAAAACACATGGTGACTCCATCCATTTTGGGGTTCAGGAAGCCCTTCCACTTGAAGACTCGCTTCCTCATAACTACATCTTCAGCAAAAAGCTCCTTTGCCTCGCGCTTGGGCATGGTGGCACATACATTAGCTTGCTCATGGACAGAACCGGTACAATTGTGCTGCAGGCTGGTGGTGGAAAAAGAACATTGTGTGAGTCTGAATTACATTTAATATCTGCAATTTGGCTAGTTTGTAACTGTCGTCAGACTGAACTACCCCTCAGTATTGTCCGAGAAGTGCATTTATCGTAGAGCTATCGGCATTTGCACTCTGGAAGGCAATGCAGCCTGCTAATCCCAAACTGCTGCAGGCACAGAAGCAAATTACCACAGAGTGTTAGCAAAACTACATTCAGACAAAGGGAACTAGCAACAGAGCCCAACAGACAAAATATTAAAACGCTGACCATGCAATCTGATTGGTCAACTTGGCGCTCCAGCCATGCTGTTATTCATAATAACAGAACGGCTAGCCGTATATATTTTAAATTACCTAATCACTTTACATATTAATCCGTAATCAATAACAAACTGTCATTCACTCAAATGCCATGGTAATGGCTGCCTGGTGTGGTTAGGTAGCAGCACCTGAAACAGAACACCGATTTTTAAAAATATCACAGTACCTTCACTTACAGCAGTTACCATACATACTATGAATAGTACTGAACATGTGCTGCTAGCTACACAGAACTAGAGTATGTGTTGCTTTTCCTTCCCCGACCACTAATATTAACTAAGATAACGTACATTCCTGAATTTGAAGAATCAGTGCTTTAAAGTCTCCCTATATCATTACAGTCAAGCTCGCTTTTGCTTCATGGGGCTGTATGCCCCAAAAAGTCATTTTGTAGCCTATGGGGTGTCAGGGCTGTGGGTGCACAAATTCTGCATCTCTGCAATTTCCCAGCCAGAGATTTAAAAGTCACTCATTTGAGCCAGTTAATGTGTCACTGTTAGCAAGCTATACAGGTTATTGTTTCAGTGTTTTACAAATGCCAGTTAAGGCTACTACACAAAGTGAGATCATATCACTGAGTGACCACATGCCAGAGTGCTCCCTTAAGAGCTACTGGAAACCATCCCTCGAGAACAGGAAACAGTGGAACAAGGAAGCCAGGAAATGGACCCGCATTTCAGGAAATGTACCTTTACTGTTAGTGGGCAAATCAGCTTGTATAAAAATGAGAGGTAACCTGGGTAATTAAGTTAGCGGCACCACTTGCTAGCAGCTCTCGATGAAGTAGGAGGTATGTCTTGTTTACCCAGCCACTACCTAGCTAGCTGACTAGCTAGCTACTTTGGCTACTTTGGCAGCCTACTGCTTACATATCCACTCTTTATAAAAAGCTCACAATAGAATAAATATAACTGGAAATGACCTTTAACCTTAGTACATTACATCAGTTATTTACTGGTCTCATTTTAATTAGCCAGGTAGCAATGTAATGCAGCTAAATGAGAATGTAGCTAACTAATTTCTTTGGTGTAATGAAGACAATTTATTCAATAAAACTTATAGTTAATTATGTCTCTCTTCTCATATGATATTTAGGTATTTGATGTCCATTTAAAATAACCATGTGGATCCTTTTCATAAAAGCAACAATACACTCAAGGGTGTGTGTTATTGCAATTGCTGGCTTTCAGTGATGCAGCTTCACCTCATACCTAGCAAATGAATCACCGTTGTGCCAATGATTACAATACTGCACACCCACAAGTGTACTACTGCTTTAATATCAAACATCTGTGCCTTAGTCAAAACCGCATTAATGCAACTGGAACTTGCAACATAATCTGAGAAACAACAACATCAACACAAAATCAACATGCACCAGGCTCTGAGACCAGGCTCAACAATATCAGCACAATATCAACAGTCTAAATCACTTTTGGCATCAAGCAAAAAGGCCAGCTTGTGGTACTTTTTACCTCTCGTATAAAAGTGAAAGCACAGTTGAATTGCTTGCATATATACAAAATGTACAAAATGGACATCTAGATGTTTAAAGCGTGTTGTTTTTTTTGGCAAGGGGGGGGGAGGGGGGGCTGACATCATTCTCCACTCTTCTGATGACTCTGCTTTCACCTACAAACCTTTCTGTATGAATGTCAACTCTTATATTTTGTCAAAGAAATTAAGAGTTAAATAAGAGCATAAGAGCTTCAAAGGTAATCATTTCTCTCCATTCTCGCCTCTGACATTAGGTGACACTTGCCACACCTTGTTTTGTGTTGCCTTTATGTTATTTTTTATGTCACTGCAACAGACAGAGATTGATCATTATATTGCTTTGGCCAACGTGATTTTATTCCGGGTTATTTGCAGTCCTGCTCACGCATACAGATCTCCTGCAGTATCTGTGGCAATCCCCATGACTGAAACAGGACTGAAAGCAACAGAATAAAAACCCAGAACCCATATTCATCTGAGGCAAATCATTCAGAATGGTTTTCAGTTTGAATGCATCTCACATCTCCGTGTCTGTCTGGAAGATAGCGAGTCAAACACAATACCAAACACGAGGCAGAGTCTCGGCACTCTGTGCTGTGACAAGCTGACTGATGTAGACCACAAACCACACAGTTATTCAGCTGGGCAGAACCAACATTTTGCACCATACACAAACAGTTTAATCAAACCTTAAATCAGGCTGTGGTGGAACCGTGCTGCACATTTGTTAGATTAAAATACGTGGACAAGCAGGCGCACACATTGGGCTGCTAGCTGGAAAGCATGCATTACTGGGCACATGTGACACTTTCCTATTGTCCCTGTAGCACTGACTAACAGAATCAGTTCGTGAATAGCATGTCATTGCCTCCCCAAAATTCACAAACACAAGCAGATACAGCAGGCTGCTTTGCTGCTATTAGGCAATGACGTGACTGGGAGACTACGGCTCAATGACGAGGTGAAGGAAAGCTTCAGCAGGCGAAGTTACACCGCACATAACACTGTAATAATTACAATGCCACAGAGACAACAGCCTGGTGGAAAACTAAGCATCGGACTCTGTGACTCATCTGATGTCACTGAATATTTTAGCAGGGACTCCATGTGACAGTCTAATCTCCCTATCTGCAGCTGAACTACTGCTTAAATAGCCCGCTGAGCTTCGGAGAGATGGCGCTCAGTATCAGTATGTCATTCTGGATGCGTCACAGACCTCCGGAGTGTCGGAAGGCTTACTATACCATTAGAATATTTCACTTTTGGGAACCTGCAAAGCTTGATTATATGTGGCTAAATCAAGTTCTTGGGTATCTCAATTTAACCACCTATCCCTCGTGAAATCTTTCCTCAGCTGAAACCAACCTCTTCTCGGTCCCTGCGCGGGGAGATGCCGAAGTGCACCTCTACCTCATCTCTCTGAAGTCATTAAAAGGCAACCAGACTGCATAGGGGGTTCTGCATGGTGACTGTAATCACGCTCGGTCCCCGAGCAATCCTCCCTTCACACATTCTCGGCTCCCCAGACAAGCTGCATTTTGTCATAGGAGCGGAGCCTCAGTGCCTCAGCCACGGAAGAGTGCACTTCTCATTTCCTGGCGCTAGATTCATCCGACGGCTGTGGAAGCGGAGAAGATGCGAGCGAGAGTCTGGGGCAGCTCTCTCCCATTTACACACGCCGGCGTGCATATTCCCCTCTCTGCTCACTGATGCAGGCCGGGGTGGCGAGCGAGCCGTTGAGCTTAAGAGCGCGGCTATGTCACAGGTGCCCGCCCCGATACGGCTTTATCTGTCTGGGGGAACAGCGAGCCAATCCACAGTGCCGAGTAATCAAAACCTGTTTGCTTTGATTACTAAACGGTCTTAAAAAGGAATTTAAAAACGACGCGTCTGCCCCAAAAGCGAGTTTCAAAGATCCAGAGAAGCTGAGCGGGGCACAGACGCACGGACACGCCGATGTGAGAGAACGCAGGTCTCTATGTGCGCGCGCCCGGCCGCAGACGCTCACCAGCCGCTCTGACAGCAGGGAGCCAGGGAGCTGCACTCAACCTGCTTTCTCATTTCATTCCAGATGACTGATGGGTACACAAGGGACGCCGGACAGTGAGGTTAATGACAGACTTCACAACGCAGTGCTGACAGAGGTCTGAAACTGTAAGCAGCCGCAATTCGCTCCTTGGTAATCCTTCAAAGATGCGGGAATGTCATTAGACAGCATTGCAGAGCTTGCTCAGTTAAGCCCTTGCAGGTCCCCAGCTCAGGCAGACCCACACACGGTCTCAGCCTAGACCACCGCAGGACTACCACAGCACACCCCGCTTCTGGGACTTCACTGCGCCTCAGACTCTGCTGTGTTGGGATTCTGCTTGCCTTGTCTGTGTACGAGTGAGATGAGACGGAACTGCTGTAAAGTGAAAAATACATTGGTTGACAACCCCCCCCCCCTCCCCTCCCCCCCGGTTAGGAGAGACAGCAATCAGATCTTGTCTTTCATTTCCAAGGAGAGCTGTGCGACTCTCTCTCCCCAACACGGCAAGAGGAGCTGCCAGCACCGACATCAGTAAGGGCTCTCAGAAGCTGCTCCTTTGATGTCCTGGGTTTTGTAATATAAGACAAAAACAGTGAGGTAACTCATTCACAGTGAAACATTTAAATGTAGGAGCTGACAGAATATGACAGAAAATAAAAACTGCTTTTCAAAGGAAATATGCTGCATCGCTTTCCTGCATTTTGTACCAGCAGGACGGCTCTTACAAAGCAGCCTTTTCTCACTGACATCTAATTAATATGTTGTTTGTTCACAAGGCGTTGTTAAAAGCAGCCAACTCAGAATCTGTTTTGTTCTTATTACAACTGAACTGCAGACACTTCACCCAGAGTAGCAGTAATTGGATTTATGTCCTATTACCGGTGTGTGTGTGTCTGCACGATGCACGGGCTGAATTACCCAGAGGGAGGGCTGCGAAAACTTCAATACAGCCTCGAATCAAAGCAGCTTTGGTCTATCAATGTGCATTTACACAGTGAAGATGGCTTACAGGTCTGAAAGATCCGATATTCTCTTGTCTACCTTCTCTAACGGTGTTATAAAAAAAGAAAACTGGCTTGTTACCTTCTGTGATGAACTCATTGATCAATTTCATTTGGCTCCACCCCAAGTAGCATACATAGTACATCTATATTTTTATATTAAGCCGATCTCATTATAATTCCTAACCCAAACCTTGCTGCATTGTTGGGAAAGCAGTGCTACAACTCTGACCTTCAGTTTAAGGACAGGACTCAAGTGGAACAACAAGCTGTGCCTCAGACAGATCCTAAACTGAACAGACTACAACACAGAACCAAAGTGCTTCAGTGCCTCTCAGTCAAGGCAGAGTGGTGCTGATAGGAACTTCCAGGGAGTAATTATTGTAGGGAGCATTCTTAGAATTATCTCTGAGATTTCACAGAACTTCGTCTGGTCTCATAGAGCTCACAATTCAGATACTATTATTGACTCTCAGGGCCATCAATCATCTGTTTAGAGATGCCAAGCGCTGGCTTCCTGCTCTGAGGGAGGGCTCCATTTAATGTGAACGATGTTCGGAGGATGCTGGTCACGTGGTGTGCCCTTCACTAAAGCAGCTTCCTCCTCCACTGACTCCCTGCTGCCTGCCTGTGAATGAGCATAAACTGGAAACAACTTCACAGTCGGTTTCAGGGCAAGGCTGCATGTGCAAAATGTATGTATGTATGTATACGTATGTATATGTATGTGTATGTGCATGCGCATGTGAACGTATGCGTGTTTATACCGTACATTAAAAATTCCACTGGAGACAATTAGGCAGCGCATTGTCCTCTATTCTACAACACAACATCACAATAGGAGACGCGACACAAAGAATTACTGATCAGAGATTCAGAGACTGTGTTCAGCGACCCGGCCAATCAGAAACCACGCCGGCGTTTAGAATGGTAATGACGTCACATGGGGCGATTCCTCACTGGGTGCCGGGCAGGTGTCGAAGGTCACGGAGCTGGCTCCGCTGACGCAGCTGTAATGGAGTGCCTCGGAGGGAGGATTACTCATGCGCCGCGGGCACACAAAGGACCACAGGAAGGCATCCCACTGTTCCCTGGCTTTGGTATGCCCACCGCATTCGAGGGTCTCGGCGGCAGACAATGAGAAATAAACAACACCGGAGACAACCTTGAGAGGCATCTCTACCTGCATCAGACAGTTTGTGCGGGTGACAGCAGGGGGAAGAAAGTGCTGCGAAACCCTGGTCAGCCCTTGCCGAATGTGTTGACTGCAAACTTCATGCCCTTTGTTTCCCCACAGCTTTTCCCCTGATGGCTGTGATGTCAGCAGGGGTCTGAGACAACGAGACGGTAAGGGGGTGGGGGGGAGGAAAGGGACCGTTCTCGTCGCCCGCTCGCTCCGTCTGGCCAAAACAGCTTATTAAACTCACACCGTGCTTCTGAGGCAGGAGTCGATTCAGCTGCCCCCGCCGCGTGCCACATTACTCAGCCGCCCGCCGCCTCCCCCCTCACCCCCACACCGCCAGTATGCACTTCACTCCATTAATTACCTGCTGTGCCTCCGGTCTCGGCTGCCGCACGCCACCGAGCCACTTAGACAAACTCGCACTGTCCTCGTGGGGGTTCGTTTGACTGACGCGCACAGGGCGGAATGACGCGTCTCACCCAGAACACACAGGAGACCGTGGGGGAAAGCCGCAGCACTCCCTGCCCGCCAAACGCTCCCTGTCCAACAGACGCTCTCCCCTTTCCAAAGCAATACCCCAGCCATTCCAACCACGCGTTTTCGTAAACGTGCAGAGTGCCCTTTTCCAGAACATTCTACAAGAAGCACAGGCAACTTCGTTCTTCTGCAGCTTTTGTCGTTGAGGCCCATAAGCTGGCTGACCCCGGAGGGCCCCAGCTACGGCTGCGCAGCCAGAACAGGGCTCACCCATCTGGACAGTCGCTACACCGAGCTGAGTCTGGAAAATGACCAGAGATGAAGAGGGTAAGAATCCCATTTCCCACATGAGCGCCTAGGTGAGCCCAACACTGCCCCCCTGCCCCCCAACACCACGCAGATGATGTGGGTCCCTAACACACGGACATGCCCCAGCTGTGCAGTCGACCCCCCCCCCCCCCCACAGACACACTCACACACACACACACACACACACACACACACACACCATCCATCCCCAATCCCATCACAGCAGCACGCGCCCCAAGGTCATCATTAGCTTACATCGGACAGGGGAGAGCCAATGATGAACAGAGACACAGATGTCCATTACGTTATCCCGCAGTGCCGTTGCAAGCATTGAGCATCTGACGCGACCAGACAAAAAAAAAAAATGCACCATGCAGGCGCCCGTAATACAAACACGCAAGAAACATGCACGCTTGACCAAAAGCACACCTTTTACCGAATCTAAAGAGTGACCAAAGCCCTTCTCCCCTGGTGGTATCTTTAAGTTCGAGATGTCTCAGTTCTACCCAAGGCAAACACATTGACTGCAGATGACGTCACCCACGCATGAACTCAAATGCAACCACATACGACTTCCAAGCACTTCCCTGTTCAGGATTGGTCTGTGCTGTGGCACAGGCCTGGGTAATGCCACGCTGCTAGGGGAGGAAGCCTCCACGATTTACCCCCACCTATTTATAAGAGAACGACGCAGGTTTACTCAACAGACACTCCAATAAAAAACATTACAACTAAACCTTTCCACAAGTGCTGAGAAGAAAAAAAATGATCCAAGGCCCAAGTCCTAAATATCTCATCAGCATTAAATATGCATTGGACCTTGGAGAAGCTTCAAAAGGAAAATATCACCTGCCAGCGGTATACATACATTATGAAAAGGGCGAGAAGAGACACGGGCCTTGTGCAATGAAAAGGGCAAGAAAGAGTTGTTCCCCTACAACCGCCAGCCCTCCCTGAGGTGAGAGCTCTCTGTGTATTTACCGCTAACAGCAACAGGGTCCCCGGCCAAAACACAAGAAGCCCGCAGGCCTGTGGAGGAGGGCTCTTACGCTCCGTGCTCATATAGGTAAGCCTGAGGACCATTCTCCTCTCCGCATTCATCAAGTCATTAGCGCTTTTACACACTCAAAGCCATTCAGCCAACAGTGCCTGCGTGAAGAGGTTGTAATATTCCACGTTCCGGTTTCCCGCCTGTGAACCATACGTTACAAAGGCAGTTGTCAGTCTATAGCGGGTTTGTAAGTGAGCAAGGTCTCCTCTGCTGTGGGTTTGTTAGTGGATGGTTTCCACTCTGTGGGCTTGGTAGTCCAGTTTCCACTCAGTGTGGGTTTGTTAGTTAGCAAGTAGTTTCAACTCCGTGGTGGGGTAATTAGTGGGTAGTTCCGACTCTGCTGTGGGTTTGTTAGTGGGCAGTTTCTATTCAGCAGTGACATTTTACACAGGACGAATACAGCCACTTCTGCCCCGCTCAGCCTGGCATCAAAGGCCAGGCTGGCATACTGCGAACAGGTTGTTTTAATGTGGAAACGCCTCAAGCCCGCCTCAAGTTCAGCTGACCTACAGCGCGGTGTGGGTCATTAGAAACACACGCCTTTGGCTGCAGGGTGCTGGGGAACACAGCCTCAGGTTGATAAAAACAGAAGTGCGACTTTAGCCGCCAGCGTGAGTCCCTCAGCTGGCCTCTCCGGCCCGACGGGTCGCTCCCAGTGGCACAGCGGGGAGGCCGCTTCTCGCGCGTCTCGTGGCCTGAGGCGAGTGCATTGCCGCTTTCCCATGCAGGCGGCAGCTCTTCCTGATAACTAATTCAGGCTGAGACTTGGGCTTCCTTTCGGAAAGGCTGCCGAGAAGATGACCCGAGGACAAGCCTGGGTGTTTAAGCATGAAGAGGCTCTGCAGAGGCACGCCTTCTCTCCTCTCCAGAGAGTTCCATCTGCCGCGCCAGACGATACGGAGCAAGGCACCACACACACACACACACACACACACACACACACACCTGGTGGCACACCGTGTGTGTGGGAGACATTTCTTGGAGGAAAACAGCACCATATGAGAGATCGTCTGGCTTACTAATTTGTACTGCAAATTCGAGCAAAGAAAAATTTCCGTCGCACCATGCTTAACCATAATATTTTATGATTAAGGTGTCAAATGAGGATTCCACTTCAAACCCACAAAAAGAAAACGTGACTAGGGTGCACTGTAGACTGGTGAAACAGATCAGAGAATCCACACAAGAGATGGAAATCCTTGAGGGCAAAGCTCACTGCTGGATACAACTGGGCTTTAGAGGCCGCTGGTCACAAACATCCACCTGAACAACTTCCCCTGTGCGAAGTCACAACAATCCAAATCATTCTTGTGTAACGATACCCGATTTGTCACACAAACATATACGTGTAATCTCAGATGAGACAGTAGCTTAATGGGTCCTTAACCTGCTTGGCTGTTGTGTTCATGTGAGTGTTTAGGCTTTTACCAAACCGGGGGGGGGGTGGGGTGGGGGCGGATGGGGGGGTGACATCATCTCCACCGGCAGGGCCAATGACTTTCCATCATCTGCCTCTGCGAACGCAATTATTTTAAAAGCTCTCCCTCCCGCTGAAGTGCCACGCGACAGGACGACGGCGTGGGCGTCCACACCTGCGCAGATGTCTGAAAGCCGGGGAGAGGGCGGCCTGACTTGTGACCATTTTTTCCATTTGGAGGACCGCTGGAGTGAGCGCGAAATCGGTGGGAGCGACATTTATCCGCCGTTTCTGATGCGAGCTGCCTGTCTGGACGTGGCACGAGGGGCTACGGCGTTGCAGCACAGACAGCATCAGCCAAGAGAGATTTCTCTCTCACGACCTTTTGGTGAAAGTGGGATCCAACCGTGAGTAAACCAGAGCACTGCAAGATGACCAACAGATACACCTCTCTGCTTCAGTATAACTTCACTTGAACCCACTCTGAAAGGTTTGGCAATGACACAGTAGTGGTGGCATAACATACTCACATGTACATTTGGTTGATGCTTTGCACATCAGTAGTTTACCTCATCATACAATGATATGCAGATCCACAAATACAACGCAGACTTTCAAATTATAAAAAGTACAATTTTCACAACTGCCAATAACATATTTGTGAAAGACATTCCCATTTTAATAAATGTTAAAAAAAAGTTTTACTGCTGTTCTACAGCAGTGTTTCTCAAACCTACTCTTGGAGGCCCCCTGTCCTGCATATCTTCTGTCTATCCTTGCTACTTGATTAAATCAGGTGTGCTCAGCTAATCGAAAGTGCCACTGATGAGTTCAGTCAGGTCGGTAGAGCAGGGAAGGATGGAAAACGTACGTAGCAGGGGGCCTCCAGGAGCAGGATTGAGAAACACTGTTCTACAGTATAGCCCATGCTGTTTCAGGGGATACTGGTCCCTGTTCATCAGATTTATTCACTGCATACATCTCACGTATTAAATCTGAATGTCTGGCCATCTGGATGTCTAGCCATCTATTTCACAGACGTAAATAACACCTCTTTAGCAAAACTGACAGAATGGAGCATTTAGCCGGTTCCCTTGATGTAAACTGACCTCTTGAATTCAAGAGTAGTCTTATTCAACACAGAGGAAATGCTAACCTCTTCTATCTCCTCAGACAGATCAGATGCTGAATATAATCTCATATCCATTCACTGAAAATATGGCCACAAAAAGTAGTTACATCAGGCAGAGAATACATATTATACACACGCGCACATGTGCACACGCGCGCACACACACACACGCGCGCGCACACACACGCACACACGCGCACACATGCACACACACGCACACACACGCTCATCTTCTTGCTCCCAGCTCCTTCCTTCAGTGGTTCAGGACATCACTGCTCTGTCTCTGTCCCTCCATCTCGCCTTCCCGCTCGACATTCCACTCACACCCCCCCCCCCCCCCCCCCCCACGGCCCCGAACATGCCGCCTTAATCAATCCGCCATCCGACTCCAGGTCAGCAATCAGGGCACATCTGCTTATCCTCCTCATTCCCAGCATGCCTTTCCCGATGCGCGAGGCTCTGATGGGGTCAGGCGGAAGGGTGGCCGTCACCACCGTTCCCATCTCCCCCCCCGAAGTCCCCCACCCCCCCCCCCGCTGGGGAAGCACGAGGCTGAAACAAACGCTATGAATATCATTGCAGGTGGGCCGCACCCCCCTCGCAGATTACATATGCCAACCGCGGTTTGATTTGCATAGAAATCTGTGCTGACATTAGCCAGCGACGACAGGAAGAGTGAAAGCAGTCCGGGAGGAAATGGGCGCCAAAACCAGACGTGGCTGAGATTCCTGTTGACAGGAGCCGAGTTAACAGAGGCACATCAGGAGCAATTTCACCATGACATTTATGATGCGCTTAAGGATGGCTTGGAAGCACTTTCCTGGCCTGCCGGTCGGCAATATTTCAGCCTGGAACGTGCGTGGAAAAGGGTATTGGAGGATTTGCCCTTTTAGAGCCAGGGGACGCAGTTGTTGCGCTTTACAGATGCGTATACACACATGCGCACATGCACACACGATCACACATAAACCGCTGCCATCAATCTCTTGGAAAGGCGCTCAAGGTGAGAATAAATCCTGGGGGAAAGTTTCTGGTTGGACGTTCCAGGCGTTTGTGCGTTTAAGCATTTACCAGCCGTTTACTTTGTGCGTGGCGCACATGCGCTTCATAAGCGCAAACAAACCTTCTCCCTGGGGCTGACTTTCAAACACTTCCAGTTAGACATTCGCCTTCACTTTTAATGAAGACTAGGGGGGGTGAGCTAGGGGGGGTGATCATTTATCAGAGAACGACCTTGGGCGCCCTGTGCGGCTCCCCGTCACAGCTTTAAATGAGCCAGTGGGGGCCCACAGAATGTAATGCAAAAGGTGCAATGTAAAAAGGATACCAGTGAGGTAACATTTTCGAACCCGACTCCACCAGAGTGCTTGCCATGCATGGGCGTGCTGGTCCATGACTGACCTCTTCCCTGCACCCCCCTCCCCCCACACTCTGCCCCCACCAGAGCAGGAAGTCCGCCATACATCAAGCACAGTAAAAGAGGGGGCCGTTCGCTACAGAAGGTTATTCGTAATAGGGAAAATGAGTCCGGCAGTTAGCGGCAGTCACAGTTTATGAGCAACCTAATTATAACTTATTTCATAGCGGCCGGCCTTTGCACATTCTTTTTCCCTGTACGCTTTATAAGCCAGTATGTTGGGTAGGGCACATATGGCACTGTGTGGGTTTATAATATTCTATAGTAGTTCATGTGGGGACAACCATACAATTGTTCTAATGCTATGAATAAGTGCCCAAGAGGAAAAAAGGCCTGATAATTACACAGTGTCTTGAAATCCAGAAGACATGCAATTAATCTGCATTATTCAGAATCACTCAGGAAAAAAATTCAACTTGTCTACTGCATAGAGGCAAGCCCTGCAGTGCACTCTGAAAAGAACGGAGGATGTGAACTGAAACGCATCAATGGATCAAGTGTTCTGTGGCCAGAAATGCACATACTTGGACGTAAACATGCACTGGTGTTCTCTTTCATTGTATCTCTTTCTCTCTCTGTTTGGCATAGACACACACTCACTTTACACACACACACACACACACACACACACATTCACAGACAGAGAGAGAAAGAGCACCACAACAAGACAAACTGAAGAAACTTCCATCATTCAGTAGTGCGTGTCTTTGTTTTTGGCCCACTGCAGGACCAAAGATCAGAGAGGTCTGTATAAAAGAAGGAACCCATTCAGAAAGGGCACCTGCTGGTGAAAACATCTGACATTCTAGATTCGCACATTCATTCATTTCAATAATCTGGATTTAACGCCCCATCTGACATGCAAGGCAACATTCTTATTGAACTCTCTCACAGACTGGCACAGAAAGACACATCAACTGCACACAGGAATCTGAAAGTAAGACAGTTTGTCATGTTGTCATATATTCATTTTCAAAAAAAACAGCACAGTTGTGGGTAGCATTTATAGTTCTTACTTTGTCATAAGATGCGGGTTTGTTCCCTTTGTCTACGTCCTTTTCTCTCTTCCTCTCCTCCTTCTTCTCCCTCTCCTTCTGTTGGGAACCAGAAACGGTTGCATTTCAGTTGACGCATGGAAACTCACATCAGATAAGGGAAGAAAAATGTTGATCTTATTTAGAATTAGCCCAATTGAAATTGTACGAAACAAATCTTTGTGAATAAGTGAGGGCTGTGCTGTTCTCGTTATAAAGGTTCTCGACGCGTAACAAATACCTATTCTGTGGGGACATGAGGAGTCAAATTAGGCCTCTTAAAATGGATGCGTAATTATGAATAATGAAAACCTCATTAAAAGTTCAAACACTGTTATCAAACCAGCAGCCTTTTCTTATCCAGTGACAGCAAATTAAATTTTAGAGCCCAAACAATGGAATGTAATGGGAAGAAAATAATCTATTAACATTTCCTTGCCAACCGAACACAAATTAGAAAACTCAGAGACAACAAACACAAACCCGTTATATAAGGATACCATTTGCGCACTTGACACTCGAGATTTAATGGGGATTTTCACAATCCTATTTCCCTCAACTCTTACAGGGATTAGGCGCTAACAAAACCCAACCGGTGCCATTTCTGCCCAATCCCCCCACAGCAGGATGGACAGGGAAGCACACAGAACTGGGCAGGCAAAGCAGGCCCTCACTTACAGCCTTTGGCTGGTCTGAAAGGCCAGAGTTAATTCAACAGAAAGTGAATGCTTGACAGAAGTGAATCAACTGGCGGCCTCAGGTCTCAGAAGGACACTCCCCCTGTAGATCAGCACCGTCGGCACCATTCCTTCCCTGCTTCTCTGCTAGCAAGGTGCTTCGCCGTTGGGGGGAGAGCAAAGCATTGTGGGGTTGGAGGCCTCCACAAAAGCCTCCAACATGAGAAACATGAGAAACCTTGGACTGCACTGTTGTTCATTCCCCCACAGAATCCTCTCAGATCTTTGCAGATCAGGCATTTAAACAAGCCTGGTTTCACTTCCGTGAGTAATATCGGGCGGATAGGTCCTCTGGGTCCTGGGCCTGCTCTCTGAGCCGAAGTGCATCCCATTACTTTAGACAGGGGTCCTCACGTCTCCCAGTGAAACATACAGGAAGAGATCTGAGGAGAAATGAAGGAGCAGCCTAACCCGGGGGGGGGGCGTCTTTATTCAATGGAACTTTGTCAACTCCATGTGATGTTTAGCAGGAATCAATTCCCACTTCAGGGCAGACATGGAGTGGGTTACTTTGACTATTTTGATAGTGAAACTTGGTTTAAAAATCCAACTTAGATTTAAAACATTACATCATCTCCCCTGTCAAGTATTCAGAGAGAAAAATCCATAAGATACGTGCAACTGTTGTTAAAATACTCCACAGATTCTTGAAAAACTTTTAAGCATGCCGATACATCGATGTACCCTCCACCAGAGGAGACAATCAAGGAAATGTCTTGTCTGCTACGGAATTGGAATAGTCCTTAAGGTGGCAACTAGTTATCGATTTCTGAGTCATGGAGGATGTGGGGATGTAGGAATCATATAAATTACGCAATTTAGCATTTTTGGAATGCAGCCCTGGTATCACTGATGCTTCTGTGCTCTGTCCGACTGGCCCTCCGTGACATGTTCCTTTAAGAGGTGAGCCCTGCCCACAGCACATGCTGGTCTTGGTTAACGGGTATCTGGACAGGATGTAGACAAGGCTGTTGTGGCAGCCCTACTCACTGTGACCCAATGGTCTCCTGGCTGAAGAGCTGCCAGGCAGCCACAGAGGACAGGACAGCCGGCCAAAAACCAAAAGGGAAGTATGGTGCATAGGCTCAGGGTAGACGCTACGACGCCAGAGCTGCACAGTATGGTACAGCACGGCACAGCAAAGCACAGCACAATATGGTACAGCACGGCAAAGCACAGCACAATATGGTACAGCACAGCACAGCACAGCACAGCAAAGCACAGTACCTCCAGCTTGCTTTTCTCTGCTGCTTGCGAGGAGGGAGAGGACACAGGGGCTGCGGCAGCATCAGAGGACTTCTGAGCAGTCAGGAGGGGGGAGAAACAGAGACAGAGAGAGGAGTAGAGGGAGCTGAAGCACATGAAGAGAAATCCGAATTTAAAAAGGCAGAGGTGACAGAGCCCTCGCGGTGCCTCTTTGTTCAGCCGGCGAGAGCTCTGGGAGCAGGGAGTGTGGCACGCTGGAAACCCTCGAAAGACACAGCAGCAAAAGAACACCAAACACATTATTCACCCCAGCAGATAGGAAATAAACTCTGCTGCCTCGCAAAGGAAACAGGCTTTTCTGTGCGAGGCGTTTAGACTGATGTTGGTATTTGGTCTGCGCAGAGCTGATCGCGTATCAGACGCGTGCGCATCTGGCCCCACAAGGCCAAGTGAGCGGTGGCCGGACACAGGTAGAGACAGCCACCGGGTCGTCTCTCAGTTGTGGCACTGTGCGTGTGTCTCCAGGGCAAGACGTCTCTCTGCCCCGAAACCTGGCAGGGGAAGCGTGGTTCACTTAATGAAACAAATCCCCTTCCCACTGGGCCAGGCGGCACCAGTGGGGGGGTCTAAATCTGAGCTAAAGCAGCCCTTTGCCATCTTCTCAAAAAAGAAATAAAGCAACGCAAACTGCCCACCCCATTGGCATGTGTCTGCCCAGGGCACAGAGTGACAGCCAACCAATGGCAGGGGCCAGTCCGGTGTGTCGAAGGTCATTACTCTACATTATGGATTCTCTCATCTGCCTGCATATGCTAGGTTATCCTGAGATTTTTCATTCATTAGAGGCCTGGACTCCCTGGGGGAGCACTAAGTAATACCCTTCAAACTCCCCCCGCCATCTTTCTCACTGATAACACAGGATGGCATCGACTGTATCAGGGCAATGACCGCAGTAAGATGGGAACACTGGTGCATCCCAGGGAGCCCAATGCTAATATGATGAGAGAGGGGACAGCTGGGCCTTAAACCTCGTTAAATCTGCAACCTGGTGATATAGCAGCTTGCACAGAGTGCTTTCCAACTGACACACAAAGGCATCGCTCGATTTTTCTTTTTGGTCAACTTTCATGTTAGCAGGCCAAAAACTCAATATAACTAAGTATTTAAACTCTGCGCTCCACAATTTCCCCTGCTGAAGCCCTCATCAACGGACCTCAACGAGGAACACGAACAATATGAAATGTCTCCACATCAAAAATGACTGAACACATTGACGAATGCTCGATAATTCCTTACCGCCTTCTTCAGGCAACTGAAGTAATAAGGTAATGAGAGAGGTCCCCACTGGAGACGCACACCCGGGCCTCGCTGAATGCATTAACGTTTGACACATTTTACAGTTTGAAACATCAAGCTTAATTTACTTATTAGCAAATCTTCAGAGAAGGTTTTTCTTTCATCATCATTTAAGTGGCCGCCAGAGTTTACTTTGATCTTTTTGTCAGCTTTCCAAATAAATGAGAACTTCATGCTTGAGCTCCGAAATAAAGAATTTCAGTTTTTCTGGTGCTGTCCTTTAAGTGATTTTCCTTCATGTACAGCCATGATATATAAACAAATAAGGCAAGCCTGACAGCAAATATCCCAGGGCACTGGGCTTCTAGGGTCCGCGCTTGCTGCACAAGGTGCTCAAACTAATGTATTCTGGAGTATTAAAAAAAGACAGGACAAAACACTCCACCTTACAATGAAGCAAATTTTCAGGACACTTATGACTAGTCTGAAGTAGCATAAAACTTGAAGCGAGGAAGTTTCCAAACACTATTCACATTCGAGGCCTGCAGAAGTCAGAGGCCACTCTCGGTTCCATTCCTCGGCTCCCTGCAGAAGCAAACATGAAATCTTTTTTCAAGTGCCTTTTTTTATCACTCTGGCTGGAAGTGGAATGCCCGCTCTCGCAGGCCCACATTTCAAGCTTGGTGCCAGATCTATAACTGAGACACGGTGCTGACTGGACTTCAGACGCTCCTTTGTAATTGGGCTGAGAGAGGTACACCAAGGGAGAGTAGCAGAACGCAGACAAACACAGGTCTGAAGGAGCAGTGGGCTGATGCCCTGCTTGGCGGTGTCTTCTAAAATCTGAGAGCCCCCGCTGGTTGATACCTGAAGTTGTTCCCTGTAAGAGATACAATGAGATGCACTGCTACGGCACTGTCTCCAGCAGCTGTGACTGTAGCAGAATGTTTGGTGGTGTCACTGAACTAACGGACACTCGAGCAGAGACAGACTCCAGCTAACATATCTGAGTCAATTCCCCTCAAACAAAGGTGCCTGGTGGAGGACAGGTGACATGGGCGCACTCCACACTCCGTCAGTCCTGGAAGGCTGGAGGACTGTGCCTTACCTCTTGGAGGCTCAACTAAAATCAGTGTGTGGATGATTCATTTCATCTTCATGCTGTAAGTCATTTGCCAGCAGAAAGATGAACTGAAACCTGCAGGGCTCCGGTCATACAGGAACAGGAGCTGCTGATCCCGGCTGTACAGAGAGCAGGTCTGACACAGGGCACGAGTGCCACGCAAATCAAGACGCAGATGACAGCCGTTTGACTTTCCTGCAGAGATTCGGGTGGGCTGACAGCTTTTCTTAAACGGTTGAGACCCACCCAGCTCTGATCCCCCCCGCCCACCCCCTCCCCCAAAACCACCAGAGCTGTCTCCCCGGGTGTGAAATGAGTTCTCCAGGGTCCTTTGCTTTTGAGCCCCTGTGAGGCCCTGATCCGTGACCACATGGGGAGCCTCATAACCCACCTGAGCGACCCCGCGTGAAGCCATCTCCCCATCAAAGACGGGCGCCGGCAGCGTTCGGAGCGGTTCTCGCGCCGCCACCCGCAGAACAGGAAGCACATTTGCATAAACAATATCACACATGGCCACATCCAGCTCCCCCTTCCCCACTCAGACGCCTCAGCCGCGCATTTAAAGGTCAGGTGCGGTACTTACGCTGGTGCCGTTGGCGGCATTCTTGTCGTAGTACTTCTTCCGCTCGTACTTGTCCCTGATGAAGAACTCGACCGCCCTGGTGACCGTGTTAAGGAGAGAGGACACTGGAGGGGATAGCAGGGAGGTCTGCTACACTAGCGAGCAACGCGGCCATGTGGCTTGGGTTGGGGGCTGGGTTTTCAGCGTAGCTGAGAGGAAAAGCCCGGGTTCGCGCTTCGAGCTCCATCAAGAAAGTTGCTCTGCAGTTGGGGTGTGAGTCAGAAACTGGCTGCACGGAAGACACCTTTTTTTTTTTCTTCTTCTTTTTATAAAAACCCTGCAGTTGAAAGCTTAATGACATCCAGTGCTACCTGGGCCTGCCAATGACAGCTTAAATCCGGCCCTCTTCCCTACCCAGCTTAATTGGAAACTGTGTTCTCCCTCAGCTGTCAGATAAACTGTCAACTGATCTGGGGTCAGCAGTCGTGAAGGCCAGCGCCGCGTGATTAGTGCTGTGCCGTGCCTGTATCCCTGACGTGAGGAGAAGGTAGATAGGTGGCCGCGGTTTGCGGGACATGCTCCAATTGCCGACCACCTGCATCGCGCGCGCACGCACACACACACACACACACACACACACACACACACACACACACACACACACACACACACACACACACACACACACACACGCTGCACGCTCCAGCAGCATTATTGGATTTGCACCTCCATGAAACTTTAATCACAGCTCCCTTGTTCAACTAATAAAAAATGTATAACTTGGAAGGGCTGTGGGAGACCATGCAGAGACACGTCTCCTCCAGCAACAATATTCAATAAATTGGCAGACATCTGTGAGGACTAGGGGGGTTGGGGGGGGGCTTTGTCACAGAGCGGAATAAACTGTAAAATTATAACCGCATGTGCCGAAAAAAACAGATTAGCAGCCAAGCATCCAGCACCATTCAGACCCTATGCAACAACGTTTAGGGAGCGTTTGCTTTACCAGGCCGGAATTAATTTCACTGATGTTATTCTGAGGCGTGAAAGAATGGCTCTGGCAAACATCTTTACGTATGCTGCCGATTTGCATCAAGAGGCTTCAAAAACGGGGCGCTGGGGCAGTGATTTACATGGGAGCAGAAGAATCAGACTAGAGGGGATGGCTTCACATCTCTCTCTTTCCGGGGGACCTGAAGACAGAAACGTGGCTGAAATGAAATGGAATTCATGCAGGACGGGATTGGCAGGAAATTGAGCTAGTTAATGGCTAAAGGCCGGGAGCGGACCGTGGCGCCGGCTTTACCAGCTTCGATTCTACGGCACATTGTTGTTTTTCTCTCCTTGTGATCCTCACATCAACGTGGTGATCCTCACTCTGGCCAGATAATCAAAATTCAATCCCGGGGAGGATCAGGCAGCGCCGCGAAGCATGCTGGGTACTGACAAAAGAACCTTCATTAGGGAAATTCCGTGCCAAACTACGCGGGGCCGAAACAATGAAATTTCATTACGAGTCTGCTGAGGTGAGCTCAAACTGCCAGCGTCCGGGAGACTCTGTTGTGATGCTTATGAATATTTTGCCACGGCGCTCGGAATACAAATGAACCCTGTTTATGTAACCGCGCTAAACAGTGAAGCGAAGTTAAAAGCGTCTTTCTGGAAAAAAAAAAGAAAAAAAAAAAACACAATTACAGCTTTTCGGAGGCAAAGACGGGGTGACATCAGCAGGACTGCCACAAAGCCCCAATTAAAACAACACTGAAAGCCAGGTGGCACAACGCTTCCGAGAAGAGCGGGAAACGGAAGATCCCGGGTCCCCGCGGGAAGCCGAGGTGAGAGGAGTGAGCTTGCGGCGCTCTCTCTCTCTCTCTCAGCCCCTCATGACCGCACACAGCGCATGAGAAAGGCTGAAGGGCTTCCTCACGCACTGATCTCCCTCAAGTCAGGACTGCTGCCAACCCTGCCAATCACCTTGTAACTAAACTCATCACTACTCTCTCCTGATACAACTGTAAGCGCACACTCATTCGATCAAGGCTACTTTCTCCTGATACTAATCTAACTGCATACTAATTCAAGGCTACTTTTTCCTGTTACAGCTGTAACCACACACATATTCAGTCAGTGCTGCTTTCTCCCGCTACTACTGCAGCTATACACTGATTTAGACAGCACTAGTTTCTCTTTTGGAATAACTACTGGAACAACACACTCATTCAACATAACACTGTCCTTTTATTTTTGGAGCCACAACACTAATTTCCTTTCTGACTACCATATAACAAACTACTTTCCATTGCAACTACACAAGCTGACACAGAGGTCTCCCCGGTAACTAGCCTTGCAATCAGAATCTTGAGGACGAGAGACAACCACCTGTGTGTGAGCCCGGCTCCTTTCCGAGTGTCAGAGGTGGTGTGGAGATGCTGAATACTGCAGGAGCCTGAGAGCTCAGAGGGGGATCAGAGCACAACCGCCCTGACTGTCTCTGCAGCTCTACTGCGGCAGCATGTCAAAGGTCTGCCTGCAACACGGCTCCGGGCGGGAATCACGAATTCAACAATAAAAACTTAGTAAAAACCCAGTAAAAACTTTTGTTTGCACTCTTCAAGCCTATAACTACAGAAGCAGTGAAGCTCAATGGGATCTCCCCTTAATAATAGCCATAAATAACCAAACTGGGTGGCAGCCGAAAAAGGGAATGTTTCGCCACAGCACTGTCAGGTACGCGGGGCGGTGTGGAGCGGGGCAGGATACTGGTCTGTCTGAGGTCGTCTGAAGTTGTCTGGAAGGTTGGCCTCGTAGAGCTGCCGCGCTCTGGTGTTGCCCATCTCCTGCACACTCTGCGGGACGAGACGGCAGGCAGAAAGCAATGAGACAGCAGTCACAAAGCAAAATAAATAAAAAGACACTTCCAGGACAGAACCGGAGAGAACAGGACCGAGGGAAACACTTTTGGTCCATGCGTCACAATTTCTTCACATTAAATGTTAAAAAAATAAAGAAATAATTCATTAATTTTAAAAGGTTGGGCTTATCTTTAGCTCAAAGTAAGTAGCCTGGAAAATGCACACTTCTATTTTTGACTGCAAACGGTCTTTGAAAGAAGATCACCTGAGTCAACGCTGTCAGGTCGACACAGGAGAATGGGACTGTGCAGGAAGATAAAATGGAACTTGAAACGCTCCCTTTCTTACAACACTCCTGACAGCTCCTTCTCGTTCTATTACTGACGCTAAATGAGACTCGCAGTGCAGCTCCATAGGCAGAAATGCAAACGCACACACATGCGGACACTGAATTGCGGGGCTACTGTACCTGGATCTGTTCTGGGGTCCACTGGTCCAGGTTGACGGATTTGACACGCGATATGTGCACCCCCAGGTTGCGGTGGATCCCGGCACACCGGATGCATATGAACACTCCCAGGTTCCAGGACGCCCATCGTGGACCTGTGAGGAAGAAGCCAGAATCAGGCCCTGCTGTACGCATCCACATCAGCAGTCCCCTCCGGACAGTATGACTGCACAGTCTCCTCCAGACCATACATCTGCACAGTCTCCTCCAGACCCTACACCCTGAGTAGTCTGCTCCAGACCCAAACAATCCTTTCCAACCCCTACACTCACACAGTCTTACACCTGTCCAGTCCCTTCCAACCCCTACATCTGCACCATTTTCTGTAGTCAATACAGCCATACTGGCTACTCCATACCCTACAGCTGTAGAGTAATCAGTTTCCCTGTGCAGTCTGCTCCAGCCCCCGACACCCGTTGGCACCTCAGTGGTGCTGGGTGCACTTCGCCCCGCGTGAAGCTCCTGACAGACTGCACTGTTCCGACACCCGCTGTTCTGCAGACGCCTTAAATCCGGACTCGATCGATGACCCGGCTGAGTTCAAGAGTGACAAAACTCCCACAACAAAAAAACAAAGTTGCGGTGCACCAACAGAAGTAATTACCCGGAGGCGAGCTGAAGTGGGGAACTTTTCTGAAAGGTTTGCGGGCCAGCCAGGCTTACAGCGTCGGGGACTAAACACTCCGTCAATACTGTTTGCACAGGCGGGGGATGGTGGGGGGGGAGCAGGAGGGAAAATGACAGCTCGCTGTTTGCCGGCTGACGGGCAATAGATCAGCGCGTCGAGGGGAAATGGATTTCTGCAGCTCCTGTACCCTGTCGCTTTATCTACAGTTGTCAGCCATATTGGGACAGATTGGATCGTGAGTGCGCCTTCTGCCGGCGGAACCGGGGCGGCAGCGCAGACGGGGCCTCCTCGGCGCTTTCGGCGAGCCGTGGCGTCCGTGCTGAGGCCCCGGTGCAGTGCTCACTGTCGGGGGGTCCACGCCGGGCAGCAAATGATCCTCACACATGACCACGTTCACTAGAATAGATAGCTTATACAGACAAAGCAGCTCTTCATCAACATAGGCCGGCGCATATAGCAAGCTGCACCGATCTCGTTAAGAAATTCCTAGGGGAATGTCGCTCAGCTCCGACATGTTGAATCGATAACCCCCGAGAGTCTGTCTGCAGTTCACAAAGTCCCTGCAGTAATGTTGAGACTCACTTTCCCCTCTTAGCTTTGGAGTAGTTAGTTATGGAACTAGAATGGCTGCCACAATATTGCAGCTTTCAGATACTGGGAGGGGCGCTACTGTTATACCCTTGAGCAAGGTGCTTACTGAAATGTGAGTGGGCAAACTGCCAGCTCGATTAATGGCTATGCAAAAAACAAAACAAAACAAACAAAAAACAGTATTAACTACCCTTCAAGCTTAGCCCTGAGGACAAAGAGTTTACTCCATTCCTGTCGATTCCAAACATGTCGTCAGTTTAAGTCAGTACCCACTTCATCATCGATCCCGAATCTTAGAATAAACGATAATAGCTTTTTTGTTTAATGACCATCCATGTGTTTATTCCTTGGTGGCAACCCCATTTGGGCAGGCTCGTTTGATACCCGCAGAGCACCGAAAACCGCCGTCACCCCTCCGCTAAGGGGGGAGACCGGTCCCAGGGCTCCGCGGGGCCTCCCGGGGCCCGGTCCGCCGCCAGCTGCCGGTGTCACCTTGCTTCCTGCGCCGCTCCAGTGCCAGCGAGCTTCGAGGGCGCCTATCCATCACCAGCGAGATCCCAGCATCTGCTCCGCTGTCAGTATCGATTCGCCAGATCAGTTATAACAGACAGGTGACAGAGGCGGCCCGTCCCGGCATTAATCACACATCTTTGTGAAGGTTATACACAAGAGGGCCCTGCGCACACAGACGCGCCTTCAGTGAGAAAGGCTCCTCTGATGAAAGAGGCACTGTCTGCGGAGTGCAGAACGGTAACTTCAAGGATGGCTGTCAAAGTCAGCACGCCGCCTGCTTCGCTCCCCTTTGCTCTGGGGTTTACGCTGCAGTGCGAACCTCGAATACAGCAGGAACCCGATGCTAACAAACTCCCACGCAGGGGCGACTGATTAATATAAGAACTGATAACGTCTACCCAAGACTACCGTGACTGGCCAAAACCCTGCCATCGCTTGCTGTCGTTTCCATTGCAGTAACATAAACGGTTTCACGAAGGCACACAAAATGATGCTACGTAATGTAATGTGTGGAGCACGTATTGAAAGCCCGGCGACTCAACACCCCCAGGCTTCGCTCACACACGCCTCATCAGTAGTAGCGAATAATCCTCGCTGTCATCGCGCGCTCTCTCGCACACGTGTGTGTGTGTGTTACAGGAGCGAGGACACTCTCCGTGTGATGGAGAAACAGGCTTCACTCCACAGCTGCGCTGACGCAGCAGCTCTCCTTACAGGCTGGTTTCGATGAACACATTCACTGTAGACTGCAGATAATCGAGGGCGGGGTCTTCTTCTGTAGATATGTTGCTAACGGGTAAAAGACTCTCCACTTTGTCACTCCATTCCACCATTAATGTTGCCTTTACAGATAAATTTTATAGACAAATTGTTTTTTTTTTCAAAGTTTTTTTTCCCCCCATTGTAGCCTCTGGGCTGAAACGCCAACCTTTGGTTGAAAGATAGCTGGCCAGAAAACCAGTTCCATCATCATCTGTTCACTTCTCTACTTCACAACTACCAGCAGTGAACTACATGTCCGAGTCACACACAAGTTAATGCTCACTGGCTTATTACGCGATACTAACAATAGCTGCCATCACTTGTTACCAGTGTATGTGAATGTGACCTTATTCCAAGCAATAAGGGACACCTGCGTCTGTATATGGGCGCTGGGTAAAAAAAAGGGCTCATGGTTCAATTCAAAACGGGGCGGCAGTGTAGCATAGTGGTTAAGGAGAAGGACTCGTAACCGAAAGGTTTGCTGGTTCGATCCCCGCTGGGACGCTGCTGCTGTACCCTTGGGCAAGGTACTTAACCCACAGTTGCCTCAGTAAATATCCAGCTGTATAAATGGATAACATTGTAAAACAACTGTAACCTATGTATGTCACTTTGGATAAAAGCGTCTGCCAAATGAATAAATAAATAAATGTAAATGTAAAATACACCTTGTTCCCGTTAAGCCTGCTGCACTGTTTTGCCCCAATGACTTTTGAGTCAACCTCAGTGCCTCAGCCAGAAACGAAAGATTAAGAGTGCTGAAGGTTGCTCTGGACTGGCCTGTCCAGCAGGGGTCGCTGACACCTACATGCCCCATTCATCTCATCTGACTCTCTCACCCAGGGCTGAATGGAGGCTCGGTGTCTTGCTCAACAGCGGTTGTCCACCTGGGAGACGAACCCACGGCCTGGGCTGTCTGAAGTCCCCGCAATCAACTGAGCTGCCGCCGTGCTGAAATGTGATCGGAAGCAACACTCTGCTGTTGAACAACACTGAACAAGTGTCACCTCTGGCTCCCGCATAGTTGATATTAGGTAAGCATACCTCTAGAATCAACAGTGTCTGTTCTCCCCCACCCCCCCCCCCCCTCTTCAGAGGAGAGCAGCAGATATCCACAGCCATATCCAAATGCGCGCACACACACACACACACACACACAAATTTACAAATTAATAATTCAAATATGAGATGATTATAATTATCTTCCGTGCAAACAGAGGGGAGTAAAGAGCAGATGATTAAGGGGCCGCAGTGAGGGGTTTTAATAAAACGTACCGTATCACTGCAGGAAGCAGCATGTGGAAAAGGAGGCGTACCAGCAGTACACCTGCGAGTACACACAATAAGGAGTTTAACAAACTGAAATGAATGAGTTTGTTAAGGATGAATTGGGTACTGCGGGCAGATGGGAGGACGGCCATGTAGAGGTAATGGGCCCTGACATCGGCTGTAATGAGAGGACATTGCTGGTGCTCTTACTGAGCAGAGGGCTGGGGGGCTACGAGGGGGGAGTGTGTGTGTGTGTGTGTGTGTGTGTGTGTGTGTGTGTGTTCATTCCTTTGCATCATAGTGTCTGGTGTTTCACACATTAATTTAACTTCCAGACGCCTGTGGCAATGATGGAATACATAATATTACATTATGAAAAGCAAATATATTATGGAAAGTTTAGAGAGAGAAAAAAAAGATTTTTATTTTCTAAAAAACAACTTGTCTTTGTCCTATCACACACTTGTGCATACCCTCCATGGGCAGCTATGCCAAACCTTACAGGTTATCCACACTATTAAAACATATTTCACATAAAAACAAAACACTTGCAGATCCAAATGCTTTCCGCTCTCAGCGAGCTCCAAATATGGCTATGCTGATTAATCACCCTAATGATGGACGTACGTTATCATCCAGGACATCCTCCCCATTCTCAGTCACCCTGTCCTAAAGGTTTCAGACCTTCATATTGTATGCATCTGTGTGTGTGTGTGTGTGTGTGTGTGTGTGTGTGTGTGTGTGTGTGTGTGCACAGCGTCTAGTGTTTCACTCATTAACTTCACTTACAGAAGCTTGTAGCAATGATGGAATACATAATATTAAATCACACAAAAACAAATACAATATGGAAACAAAAGTTCTGATTTTTATTTTTTTAGAAAGTTGTAACCCACATAAAAAAAAAAAAACAAAAGTCTCTGCTCTCCATGTTGTGTGCATCTGTGTGCTTGTGGGGGTGCATCTGGCGCATGTACGGTTGCGTCGAAGATTAGAATTATCATCTCGTATTTGAATTATTAACATGTGAATATTTGTGTGCGTGTACGTGTCTGGCTGCATTGGGTGCACACCTGTGTTGCAGTGTGCAGCGTGGGTCAGCGAGGTAATACCCCCCCCCTCCCCCCCCCCACAGAGGTGGAGGATGCTTCGGTAAGCAGGAAGCAAAGCGGCAGGAAGCAGGGCAGCAGGAAATGAAGCAGCGGGGCTTCCTGCCCCGCACGGTTCATCACCCCTCAGAGGGCCCGTCCGACATTCAATGAAAGTCACCAAAATGAACCGTCACCAAGCCCTCAGGAAAGACTCGATGTATTTCTTCTGTACGTAAACCTAAAGCGCCTGCCGTGTCTCCGGCGGCGCGGTTTACACTTTGTACGATCAGTCCGGGAATAAAAAGGGAGGACGGTGCGTTATTTTAAAGCAAACTTCAAACAAAGGATCCACAATCCTTCTTGTCCTTCACATATTCAGCTACCTGAACAGAAGGGTCGCATGTTTTATTCATTTATTTATCTACTTATTTATTTATTTGGCAAATGCTTTTATCCAGAGTGACTTACGAGGCTATCACAGCAAGATGTAACTGAATATGATATACTGAATATAAATATCACAGAACGAAAAAAAAAACCATCCACAAAAAAGAGCTGGTAACGGCAAATAAGCATAAGACAGTTCTAAAGTATAGCATATAAAAAAAACAGTTTAAGCATATATATATATATATATATATATATATATATATATATACATAGTGACCGCCTACTCACTAACTTGCACATATGGCTCAACAACGATCTACAACAGCAACACTGACTCACGTAATTGTGCCAAACAGTGCATTGAGAGGAATAAAGTGATCCTTCAGCGTCTGTCTTTGAGCTGTGCTAATGTGCAATCTGAGAGCTAGCTGTGTGCATTAGTGTTGTTAATTGCTATTGGTGGGGGTCTAATGTATTGTAACGCTATGGTTCTGCCCCCTGCCTGTGCCAGCGAGGTCTCATCTAACACCGCTCTGCGGAAAGGGGCGGCTGCAGCGCGCGCACACTGACCTCAGAACAGCCCGCTGTACTCAAAGAGGAGGAGATTACGGCGGATGGGCTGCCACGGTGAGTGAGGGCCAGGGGAGTGCTGCTGCCGGGCTGCAGAGAGGAGGCTGGGAGACGTTCGCCGATTCTCATTTGTCACTGTGTCTACTGCTGTTGAGACGCATGCACACAGCGCCCCCTAGAGCCATGAGGGTGGAGCAGCAGGGACTGATGAGCTTGCCCATGAGGAATACAGGGTAATGTTAGCTCTGTGATATTGCTGAGCAAACTGCAGGGTTTAGGACAACGTATTTGCAAAACATGCCATCGTCCGCGCAGCAGAAGTAGACCTGGGAATGCGCGAACTCTTTCGCGTTCGGACAGTGGCTAAGCCAAGCTGCAGGCATCTAGCTCAGACTGAAGAAAGTACAGGAGCCTGCGGCTGACCGTGAAGGGGCGAAACATTCACTATCTACTTCTGAAGGGGTGCCACCCATCTGCCACGCCAGCACGCCAGCACATAACCACAACCATCACTGTCCGCTTACTTAGCACTGCACTCAGTACAGCACTCTTCACTCAGCACTCTTCTTTGTTGAGGCCTCAACAAAGCCCTCTTAGCACACTGAACTCAGTACTATCATCTTAGAACGCAGGCTTCAGGATAGTACTGTCAGCACAAAGACGTTAGTGCAACACTCTCAGTACAGACAATTCAGTACAGTGTTCTTAGCACAAGGGCCCCAGTAACTATTCTGGGACAGAGCTCTTAGCATACAGGCCTCAATACAGTACAAACTGAGTCCATTAAAAAAAATCAATACTAATATTTTATTCATTGACGCATCAAATGATTGATGCATTTGTTCCCATCCTAATTTCATATCTTAACGACGCGGTGTTAGACATTTCTTAAGGAAGAACAAATGATGAGTCCCCTTCGCTCTACTGTTACTGTGAGAGCACATGACCCTCCCCATGGGCACAGCTTTCCCATGTGCCTGCCATGTGGGGCGCGCCAGTAATGTGCCGAGAGGTCATGTGTGATGAGCGGCTCGCACATGTGCAGCTCTCCTCCTGAACACAGTCTGGGTGTTGTGGCTATAGGGCTGAGAAACCAGGATGGTAAAAAGGTCAGAAAAAGCCTCATCTCTGCTACAGCGGAACAGGGAGTCTTCCAATCTGTCTTCCAGGAATGTCTTGTGAAGAAGTCAGGCAACGATGCCTTAGCGATTTGTGCTGGATTTCTTGCATGACGCTGACATGCGGGATTCTTTCCCTGGATTGTTTCTGAAAAATGACAAATCACAGAAAACCGTGTTCCTCTTAAACTAAGCTTTGGCTCTCTGCCTCCACCTAGTGGTTATAGCAAAAAGTACACCAAGGTTGTGGTTGTGGGTAAAGATGCTGAGAGTGAGAGGAACTCCTGTGGGTAAAGATGTGCTATGAACCTAAACAAAGTTTGACAGGAGAAAGTACGGACAACAAAAGCACAGACAAGACAGAAAAGGAGGACAAAAAGTCAAAAACTCAGAAGACAGCAAACACCAACACTTAACATGTACTGTATAATATACTGTAGATTGTGGTGTGCCTCTCACAACCTGAATGGGTTGCAAAATTTGAGGTCACAGGGCAGCAGTACTTTTACATTCAGGTCGCTGTCCTCTCTGTCCCCAAAAACATTGCTCAGCAGACTATGGCAGTAATGTTCACAACACTGCAGCTCCCTCACCCCTTATCAGTCTCCAGCGGAAACCGTTCTCACTGACGGAAACAGGATGAGGCATTTTCCTGAGTGCATACGCACGGGTTCACGTTGCGCATTCTGACGAGACTGCATTCTCCCTGCTCTGTGTGCCTCTCCACTGGTAACACACAGACGCCTGACCGTGACACTCCAGAAAACAGCCAAAAGGCCCTGAGCAGCTCTATGGAGGAGTGCACCATGTTCCCAGATAAATGCGGTTTAACTGCAATTTCACTTCTGGGTCGTGCTTTAGTGAAACATCAAAGGAGATCAAATCCTCAACTTTATATTTAACAGAATGTTCAGTAAAAAAGAGAGAGTATTTCAATAAAACACAAGCACAGCCAGGCCTAAATCCTCATACTCTGGCACAAAAACAGTCTCAAACTCTCAACTACTTCACCTTACCAGTGCCAAATCTTTGGCGATGCCAGGTTTTTGTTTAATTCAATGCGAGATTTTTTTAAGAGGGAAAAAAGCAATAAGGCTCGAACAGCAGCGTTGGAAAGAAAAAAAAACGACATGAAGAGTTCACCTTGAACGACACTGACCTTCACTGCAGTGACTCTGACAGAGAGCCTTATTCACCCACCGAGCTCAGCGCCAAAAGAACGGCGCTTGAAAGGTGACGGCACCGAGAATGTTTGTCAAAAGGGCCTCTGACAGGATTCTGAGAGGTGGGCCCCGGCAGTGACGCACTCATTGGACAGGAGGCCATCCTGAGCCACCGAGAGAATAACGCCGCACCGCTGTACGCCGGCGCACAGCAGGGCCGTGAATGGGAGGAAATCAGGAACAAACGATGAGTCACCTCGCCTCGGCCGTCAGAAGAGCTCCCGGCCTCTCGAGAGGGAACGATGTAACGTTACCACAAGGCTCTTCTTACAAAGTCACCGAGGATGAAAGCGGCACAGAGATTAAGCACAGTACAGGAGAGGGACCCATGTATGAAGGACCGCACACACAAAAGCCACCTGCTTTCATGAATTTATGAAAATCAGAGATAAAGCGAACCTCTTTAAGTGGCGTAACCTATTCTTTTATGTTTGCCATGTCATAGGTTTTTGTTGTAAAGCTGAAATAGAGCATAAACAATCAGCAAAACATTTAGGGACGATTCAAACACCACAAAGGCACTAGTATTCACACAATACACTGAAATATCACTGACACTCAGCAAGCCAATTACCAATACAAATCCAAAAGCCTTCTGTGATTGTTTGTCCACTTTATAGGACAAAAAAACAAAACAAAATGCAAACTTGCTAAATGTGTTCACTTTTGTAATGGCTGATGGTTCGATGTTTTGTTCGAAAAAAGGAAGCCCTGTTGTAGCGGAAGAACTGGATCCCCATAGCGCTGTACAGAACACGTTTCAACAGAACCCTCAATGCCAGACAGCACGGGGCGACAACAGCGGCGATCGATTTCTTTCCGCTGCCCGTAGCGCAGTGGAAAATCATGATGGAACGGCCGGGGTGGAATTACACCTCTCAGGTGCGCGCGTCTGCCCTGCGCTGAGCCTGTCCAAGGAGAAGTCAGAGCAAAATGACTGACCCTAGGCCTGTCTCCCACACTCAAAAGACCATCAAATCCACAGGCGAGGTCACAACTGGCTGTGCCAGCTTCACTTCCACAATGGGATTCCACAGGATTTAAACAGAACAAGGATCTGTGGCACATAAACTAATAAAAATGCTGCCGCTTCCTCTATGGAGGCCAGCTTTTGCTCTGACTGTGAGTTAGGAATCACGATCCCGTCCTCGGAGAAAATGAAAGCAAGTGGTGCTTTGACGTAAGAAAAAAAAGGGGGGGGGAGATAAAAAGCCCTTTCCGCACGCCCTCGGCGCATGTCTGACTCAGCTCCGCCATGCCTACACATCCTTGAAGACGGGAACCAGGATTAAATGCGCCTGCATCATGGTTCCGATCCCCCCGGGGTCGCTTTCGCGCATTTCGCGTGCCCCTCCCCACTTTCAGATCCGGACGGGCAGGACAATGTGAGATCAGCCACTGCAGGAGACAGCCAGCCAGTCTGAGAGATTTGGTCTGGCTGGTGTTCAGTTGTTTGGGGTGGGTTAGGATAATCTGAACACCTGGCTCTCCACATGAGCACCATTATGCAAACGCTACTGGAATACGGGATATTGGCGTATTCGCTAATTGGGTCACATGCACATTGGACTCGTTTCCTAGGACGATTGTTAGAGACATAATCTCTTTATTTTCCCTAGAAAAGAGGGCTTTTTCCCATATTGTGTTTATGTCCCATCATCTGACTACTGCTGGACTGAAATCAGAAGCTCCTGTTACTTTCTGCCCTTGACAAGAGATCTAAGATGAGCCTGTCCATAGCCAATCTGCACCCCAACCGTTTAGTGGAAAATTCTGAGTCTGACCTTGGATGTTATGGGCAGGAAGTACCTACACAAACTGCAGTACCCACATTCAACTATTCAACTGTTGCCTAATTTAGAAAGGGGTTGTTCAGAGAAACAAAAATGCAGCTATGTAGTACACACACCAGCATGGAAGAATTGATTTAAGGTGATCTGTGATTTCCAGTCAGGGCATCCTTCTGCCATGTAAACAGGCAAAGCCATCTAGATACATGGCTGGCTACCTTCGGGGACTGTACTTCCATTTTGGAAATATAAGAAGTACTAAAAATGGCTGACACTAGCTGTGGACGTCTGCGTCAGGAAATCAACTGCTGCATCATGCCGAAATATGAACACTTAAACACATCGCTTCGCCCTAGCTGCTAACATATAAAGAGGCTAATTATTATTAACTGTAACAGCAACAAGACAAAAAAGGAACACAACCACAGAGAATTACACTTCAGAATGTTTTTTTATTTTCAAGGAATACTTGATAATACATTTTCATTCCCTTTTGAGTCTTCAGATACTAAAATTACTCAAAATGCCCAGCCTAGTGTAATTCCCAGAGTAGGGTTTTCTGTTCTGCAGTCTACAGTTCTACTGAAATGTACCACGCTCCCCCAACACAACAAACCCACACTTCTGAAGCAGGAGCACAGCACGACCAGACAAGCAAGTACTCACATAGCGGGGAGGTGTTATCAGTGACAGAGCAGAGAGCAGTGGGGCAGAAAGTGAGAGGAACTCCTGTGAATCACATGCCCGTCACATGACACTGAGGTGCCCCTTCCCTAGTTGGTTCACAGTGACAATGCAGTCTGGCTTTCTATCCTTTCTGCCCCTCGACTGCACCTTTGTCATAATAGGAAGCAGACCTGTGTAGGTACCCATTTCAGAGTGGCTTCCCCACAAAGCTACTTCAGCCCTCCCCCTCTGCCACAGTCTAACCTGTCTTGCATAATTGTACAAAATGCTGAAGTGTCTTGCACAAACTAACCTGCTATCCTATCCCTGTAGGGCAAAATTCTGCACAGCGTATATGTGGTGGAATGTGGCCACAAACAGAGGTGTGTTGGTACGCGTACGTCAGACCGAAAGAGACAGAGAGAGATATAAAGAGGGAAAGGTATGTGTGAGATGTGTGTGTGTGTGTGTGCATGGCATGCTGCGTGAGTCTGTGTGTGTGTGTGTGTGTGTGTGTGTGTGTGTGTGTGTGTGTGTGTGTGTGTGTGTGTGTGAGAGAGAGAGAGACAGGAGGAGGGTTATGCGAGACTATGTACATATTGTGCTGCGTGAGCATATTTCTGTGTGTGAGAGAGAAACACATGTGTGACGTGTGTGGCTGTGCGCACACTCGTATGCGTATGTGCGTGTGCACATCAGGCCTACAGACCATCGGGCCCGCTGCAGCCGGGCCCCAGGGCACATCTACGTCAGCAACGCTAAAGCCTGAAGGAATGTGAAACATGTGAGCGGTGAGACACTGCAGGCGACATGGGCGATAATGGAGGTTTGTGTGTTGTGCACACATCCCTATGGCTTTACACATAGGTGCACCACCCTACCCACTGACAGGAGAGATAGGGCTTACCACAGAGATAGGGCTTACCACAGCCCAGCTCTGCGCCTCCTCATTCCTGGAGACAGGGCTCTCCTTGAAGCTGTTTTGTGCATTAGCTGATTAACGTAATATTTGCGGATCAGCGGGCACAGACTGCCCTTTCACTCGACTGGACGGGCTTCAGGAAAGTGCCCTTGGGAAATCCTGTGTAAAAACTGCCCAGCAGCAGCGGATCTCTCAATGCTGACACACCAGCATGCAACACATCACCTGACATACTGAAAAACACCTGCGTGGACATTAGGACAAAGGAGCAACATCTCTGTTCAGTGCCTTGCCTTCAGTCGCTGTTTCTTTTCACCCCAAGAATCGCACCACATGAACGTGTTTTCCCTCCTGACCAGCCATGGACTGTCCATCAGCTTCGCTGTCAGAGTGACAGAGCCCTGCCTAAGAGCCACCTGTGGTGCGACTTCTGATCACAGGTATAGGAAAACTAGATTTGTCTGCCACACTGCTGGATTTACACAGAACTATATATCCCAATCAAAAGGCAGGTCTAAATAGACAGGTTGACATTCTGGAATCATAGCAGACTTTTTCTCCCTAAAGAACTACTTTTGAATTTAAACAATGATTCTGAATCTATCCTATCCATCCTGGCAGACAACCTCTTAGTTACATGTGACTGTTTGCTTACAGAACCTCTGTAGTTGTTCTATGCTGCATCTCATCCTGACAGGGACAACCGATGCTTCAGAGCCATAAGCATGCCAGATTCTGGCAATAATCTCTATTAGCCTTCTCTAAACATATTTGTGTGGACCTGTCTTTCTCCCTCTCTGTGTGAGAGCACATAGAGCATATGAATAAGGTCATATCTTGTTTATTCCCGGGTCTCTTCACAATAGAACGCATGCCGCCTTCCAAAGTATCACCTTATTTCAACCCAATGCTGAAAGCAAGCTTGACCAGTGCAGCACTGTTTAACAAACAAGACCACAAGGTGTGGATGCTGACAGTTCAAGGAGAAGCAATACAACCAACAAATACCAGAGAGGGGAATCTCCTGCCGTGCAGTCTACCACGACACCGCGTGTGTCCGGAAAACATTTTGCTTGGACAACAAGTCATCTCTCAAAGCAATGAGGACACAGTTTGAGGCAGACAAGTCAGGCAGCCTTTCCTTTCCGCACTCAGAGTCGGGCACCACTGCCCACTCAACTGGACACGTTCAGTGCAATAACGCTGGCATGGCCTTGGCTTAGCGACACACTGCACACCAACCCTGCCATTCCTTGAAACTCATGTGAAAGACCTGAAGTACTGTCCTGGTTATTCTGCTTACATGAACATGGTGGGACTGTTCTACCATTCTCTGTGTTACAATACACCCAATAACGGGGAAACATCCACCACGGGTCACAAGCAAGGTTCTTCTTTCTTCTTCCACCTTTCTTTCATGACAACCTGATATTTACTTTCTAGTGTACCAAAGGGTGGATGATGAAGAGACAGACGTTATGTACTTTATGCACAGCGCATTTTGCAGCATGTGCCTGCCACATTCTCTAAGAGAAGAGCAAGGTCAACCAAGCTACTAATCAGCCTGGGGTGAGTGCAGTGTGGTAAATCAGCTGAACTCACAAGGGGCAGACTGCTGTCTGGAGTGCCTCGCTCCAGCAAATCGCTGGCCAGCTTGTTCATTCTAAACTTGCCATAGCCGCAACCTACACAGTCATCTTCACTGACCTTCGTTCTTCTCCTGCTGGATAGTAAGGACCCCATGTCTTTGGGAGGACTGACCGAAAAAATGCATCTTATGAGCAGTCATTCAGCCTCTGATAAGTAGGCTGAAGTAACAGCCCAGGGCCAGATGTACACAGTAATACAGACAAATAGCAATACGGTCAGTCATCCTCATGTGTAGTTAAAAATGCTTGAGCAACACCTGCAATACAAGCCATAAATCCTGATGTTGTGCTACCAATTTCAAACAGTTCTAAATTCCACCGCAATGTGTCCAAATGGCCCTCTATAACATGAGTGGTAGGATTCTTGGCAATCTGACAGTACAAACATGCATCCACTTGAAACACATGGCACATGACACACCCTCCCATTGCATCACACATCCCCTGTTAACTCCCAAGCCAAGAGGCATTTGGGAAGCAACAGCGCTCAAAAAGAGGTGTAAAATGTTGTGTGCCAATCATCTGTAACTACCATGGACACGGGTCCATACTTATAAATTTTAACTCGTGAAAGTTCACCCTAACCCTAACTGACACTCCAAAGCACAGAGAACTGAGACTAGACCTCAAACTAGAGTGGACTGGCAAGGATTTAACGTTAAATAACGGTCATACATGCCTGATTCCTTTAATGATGAATTCACAGCCTGACTTTAAATCACAAAATGGAGGCACATTGATTGGGAGGCACACAAATATTTCAAAAAGTGGACTTGATAGTGGGATTGGCTAATTTTCCCGATATAGACAACCACAGGAGGCAAATGAATGAATCTGACAGGGTGGCAGGAAAGCTATCTAGACAGCTAACCTGCAAACTCTCTCGGGTTCCAGATACTAACTAGCCAACTTACTGTATTTGCCCTTGTGAAAACCAGAAACATCGAAGGCAAAAAACACACTAAAAGGACTAGCTAGCGAGCTAACTGGACAGCCCATTTCAGTCATCATATATCTAACAGATGTATGCTAGCTAGAGCAAACTATAGTATATAATACAGCTAGCTACATAATTAGCCAAAGTCTTCCTATCAATAGCAAGCATCTAGCCGGCAGCCCGTGACAGACACGGGGACCCAGGGGTGGGTAGCTTACAATCTACCATCCTAACTGAACATCTCATATGTCCACACTGTTCAGTGACAACGATCGCGCCTCTGCTATCGTTACTCAAGCATTCCACAGATAATTTCAACGACTACAGAGAGCTAGCAGGCGATGTATTTTTCACTTCAAATAAAAAACAGATGTGAAACCAATGACGATCTTCCTATCCACATAAAGCAGCTAGCGAGTTAGCTTTCAGCTGCTGGTAGCAGTACATTCCAATAGCTGATTTGTCGATAAATAATTCAAATCGCTTTTTTCACTTGTTGCTGTTGACACAGACATACGTGAAATGTATCATTTTAACGACGGGGTACTGTCAGTTCAGTCGTACCTTTTGCTTCACAGTCGGCGCAGTATTTGTTATCCTCTTCCCTCAGCATTTTGGACAGGATGGCCTGGTGTTGTTCATTGAGTTTTTGGGCCTTTTCCCTTTCTGATCTCGTAGTCATCTTTCTACCAATATTGACCGCTTCTGTAACGAAACACTAATCTTTCCCTTAATGACCGTGGCTCAGAAGAGGTGTTACAAACAAGACCATTCCCCGGGGCACCGTAACTACAGTACAAACCCGTGAAGCCAGAATCAGCACTAAATATGGCAGAAATCGGGAAGTACCCGGAACCGGAATCTGCTTGTACTTGCAGAAGCTTACTAGCTAGGCTGCGTTCCAATCCGCATTTTTGCTCACTTGCCCTAAGAACTTCCCCTCAAAATGGCGCCGGGTCACGTGATTGAGAGTATCCCAATTCATAAAAGGTTTCACTTTCCGTCGCTTGCTCCCTTTGAGTGTACATGCTTGTACCCTTTATGTTTGGCGTGATATCCCAAGATCCATAATCGTCCTCTGTGTCAGAATGTGCGTTTGCGCGGACATCTTTTGCGAATTTTAAGACTTCTTTTCTAACGCAGCTGTACTGACAAACTCATTATTGTGAAGACAATTTACCACTGATGATACAGAGTTTTACTGTATGCATGATTTTTTTTTGTTTCACAGTCACAAACGGTGGTAACATTGGATCGAAGGTTTTATTTCGTTTTAATGAGAAGTGAACTTTGTGACAAACGACATTGCATTTGCGTGTATTCATTTATCAGACGGTCTTGGACCTATTTACAAAAGGTTTGCGGCTGGATTTCATGGCTCAGACAAAGCTGGATCACGTGATCTGGATTAGTCTGTCACGTTAGGGTTAATCAACAGAGGTGCGATACCTGGTCGTTTCGCGCGGGCTCTGGGTTGAAGACGCAGTGTGGGGACATGGCCAGGTTCAAGTGTTGTACATTATATCAGTGCCACAATATCAATACTGACAACAGTCTTGCGCAACTCTGATGTTGACAAGTGCGTGCAACCCACCCCATTGACACAGCTGTATCCATCGATGATAGCAAGAGGCGTGTGCGCTTCTCTGATAAAGTTTTATTTTGTTTGAACGGGACAGATTGGAACGCCCATTCTGTAATTATATAGAGACTATACAGTTTTGGACTGATTAAAACTTTATTCCAAGTACAAACTAAAAGGGGAAACAGTAGATGTGAAAGATAATTAAATATGATTTCCGTATCTCTTCTCTCGTGTTCATAACCCAATATATTTTATAGAAAATTTCACAAGATAAAAATATATATACATACAACAAAACCAACAAAAAGACACGATTCATCTATACTGACCTTTAAGATTTCGGGCTTTGCCATCGTTGAATTATAAAAACAAAAAATCCTCACAAATCTTTCAACTATTAAATCTTTATGAGATTTTTATGATCTCCCTATGGCTGCTATGCTATTGGCAGGATTTGTTCTGTTGTAATTTGGACAACGTGCTGCATCATGAGATCAGCTTCCAATCTGAAGGTGATTAAAAAGAGGGAATGGCAGGTATTCCACCTGCAAAATTATGGGCTGGCCAGGCATATCCTATATATAAACCATGAAGAGTTATGCTTGTTTGTCTCACAATAACACTGAGACTTGGCTCATTACATTTAAGCATGTACATTCTAACATCTCTTGAATGGAAATAATTCAGATATTGTTGAATAGGGCTACACAATATCCAAACTTGAACCTTTTGCACACTTGAACTTTTTGCACTTTCTTTCTAATCTTCTCCTGTCTCCTGTGTAATTTTTGCCACATTTTATTAGTGCAGTTTCTCCAATATCCTAATAATACTTATATGTCTGTTCACCTCTTTCAACAAAGTCTACAGCTACGTCTGTTCATTATATCCTATTGCATTGTGGGTGAAGCTAATTACAAACACATGCATTGTGAATGTGATAGGCCACAATATCCCATTTGAGTCTTTTGCTTTCAACCAGACCATGGAAAAAACTGTTCTGTTGAATACTCTTTGTGTTTAAAGAAATCCAATGTATCGTTAACAATACTGTGCTGACAAAGTTGTAAATCTTTTCTTGTTGTTGATATTTTAATGGTCAACAGGAAATGTGTTGGTTATTTGGGGGCATATTGATGATCAATGCCTTGAGTGGCAGAGCTAATTTTGCACATTGTTTATGTACTTGGAGAATGGAGAAGGGAGAATATATCATTTGTACCTATGAGAAACTTGGAATGGTTGTGCATCAAAAAATGTTTTGCTAGAGATATCACAACCCTGAGTTGTATGTTTGTTTTTGAAAATGTGTATACTGACATGATCTGAGTGACTAATGATCTGAGTGAAAATGATTTTAAAGACGTTTTTTGTCATGCAGATAACATCAGGGATTCTTTTGCTATCCCCTGATGTAGTCATAAGGTTATCTGACAGGGTCATGACTGTGCAGTCCTCAGGGCCAGTCACACATGCCAATGTGCACACATTCAGAGCAAATGATACGCATTTCCGCTGAGAAAATCTCTATATCATAAAGTCATAAAATACATCATAATGTATTTGAAATGTTTACATATCACCCTCTGCTGGGAAAGAGAAGCCTTGCAGTTCAGAGCTCACAACTTTCCCATGTACATTTCTGTACATGGGAAGGCACAGAAATGTACATTTCTGTACACTTTCTTCAAGGTGGAATACCTGCCATTCCTTCTTTTTAATCACCTTCAGATAAGAAGCTGATCTCATGACGCAGCATGTTGTCCACATTATAACAGAACAATCCTACCAACAGCATAGCAGCCATAGGGAGATCATAAAACCCATTCCCACAGCCCCCACTTCAAAACAGGTGGGAAAGTCAGCTAAATGTCTTCCATTCTTCCACAAAGAAAATGAAAATCACTCTTCCACTTCCTTCATTGTGTTGTAAATTTTTTATTAATATTACTTCATTGTTATCATGCTATTTTTATTGAATATTTTTGCACGGAATATACAATTACTGCTTTTCATAACTGTGTATTATAAAGTGTGGCCATAAAAAATGCTCTGTGCACAATACTGTGTCCAAGCTTCTGAAAAAGCTTTGAAATTGTTTAATTTCACACTTCATGCTCCAAGTTTATAACAAGAGGCCAGATGTCTCCGTTCTCATACTGTACAGTAAAATATAATCTGAGAGGAAGTTCAACTGCCATTCTGCATAATTTACGTGGTAATGAATACCCCCTTAGGAGAGTATAACAAACACCAATAACACAATGAAAAAAATGGATCTAATATGATAATGTAACTGTTTTGTAACACCTCTATTTTTTTATTTGAAATTGGCTCGACGTAGTGTCAGGTCCTTTGGGGAAGCAGCACATCACTGTGGCTGTAGGACAGCCAGAGTTGGCGTCGGGGGTGGGGGAGGGGGGTCATTCGCCGGCCATGCCCCCCCAAATGAGTTATTGTGCCCCCCCTCGCAGGCCAGGCCTTTGGCACCAAACTTTGCATTTTATTAATTGATTTATATTTATCATATTAAAAGTAGAAACCTTTTCGCTAAGTGAAATAAAATAAAAACAAAAAATAAGAAAAGAAAAAAACACACCCTATTGGTCATATTTGCATAAGGTCACATTTGGGGAAGTAGTATGCTCATTTGTCTGGTGCTTTTGTGCTGCTGGTTTGATTTATTTCATTTTTTGATTTGTTGTCATGTCAAGATAAGTGCGCTCAGAATGTACACCGAGCATTAGCAAGTCAGACGGCCCTTGACGCTAATATGTTACAGTGAAAGCAAGCAACTATCAGACTGCACTTTGAACAGAAATGGATATATATAGTCTATTTCAAATGATGGTCTAATGACGCGCACAGTGCAGTGTGTGTGTGTGAGAGAGAGAGACAGAGAGAGAGAGAGAGAGAGAGAGAGAGAGAGAGAGAGAAAGAGAGAAAGACATGGCTTGCATGTAGATTATATTTTGTGCAGTGTGTGTATGTGTGTGTGTGAAAGGGAGAGACTTTGCAGCATGTTTTGAAAATGTAACTGGGTTGGTGTGTTGGCTGTTGATGGCAAACTCATATTATCAAGCATTTACGTCATAGATTGAGTTCTCGAAAGGCAATTTGTGCCCCCCCACGGTTACCCTAATGCCCCCCTGTTAGATTTGTTCTGGCACCGATTCTGTGGACAGCACTGCAAGGCACCCTCTTTGGACCTTCTGGAGCAGAGGAGACCAGTCTTGGCTTTTCCAGGCTATTTTTTTTAACTTTGTTTGGCTAGACTTCAATATCGAAGCCCCTTCTTCAGCTCTTCAGGTCTGGAGCTCTTCACCAGGCTTCACTGAGACATGTAACTGTGTGTGTCATTAGCATAAAAATAAAAATGTATTCCTTATTTGCAGCTGAGTTAATTTGTTCAACAACATAACAGTATTGTTGTCACAAGGACTGAAGATGTGGAAGTGTTTTGCTCACGAAACACTGAATAAATGTCAAGGTCCAGTGTAAATATTTAAATAATTGACTGTTAATTGTTATTAGAGAATTAAAAACAAATATTTCAAATTACATGCACAGTACCATCTTGCACTAAATGGGATGATGGAAAAAACAAAAGAAGACTGTTTAGATTTCCCTTTGATGTAAAGAACCAAATATCATGGGCTGCGGTGGTTAGAGGAGCAGGGTTCCCACGTGTTTCCACTCCTAGTAACCAGTTTACAAACATTGTCTTGTGTTTTAATTTTTATTGGGAATGTAACGTATCACCAAGCTTTAGGACCTTAAAGACAAATTTATTTAACCCATTTTAATGGAATTCAGTTGGGCTTAAGTCAGCTTGAAAGCATGGGTTAGGTTGTATAGATTAGAAACAGTATCAGAATTTCATGTTATGACACAAAGTAATAAAAATAAGTGTGGATGTGAGCCATCATCTGCTCCCAAAAACAGCTTGTTGTGTTTAGTAACTGTATCTGTGTGATTGACAACTGTAACTGACAAATGTTGTCTAAATACGTGCTTGAGGGTCCTAAACCTAAATTGTCTTTCTATCTGCCACTATAACAATAGACAGATCTCACTTCATCAACTTCATTGCAGATCAGGTTAATTATGATTGTCATTGTCTGTGTATGTTTAATTGTCTATGTAAATTAGCTCTTTGGTTAATGAGCCACACTTGCCCTAATTGCATGAATTATAAATAGGTGTGTAGCTGGAGTACAGTTTGATCTTTGAGCAGTTTGGCTGTGCTTAAGGCTGGTTTGATATGTATTTTTCAAAACTTGCTTTTTGTAAATTTATGCTCCCTTTTTTGAAAAGTGTTGGTCAACTTGTCAATAATAAATAATAAAAGTATATCTGGGAAGAACAAAATAATCATTGATCAGAACAGTCCTACTTATTTTGTGTGTTGGAACAATACTATTGTGGCCCTCCAGGGACCTGTATGTAAAGCTTCACAGTGTAGGTGTGTTTACCTAGCAACAGTGTTACCTTTTATATCATTCTCGAATAAGGTCAGGGTACAGACAGGGGAACCCTGATCCTACATTACCCTAAAAAGTTTTATATAGGCTGGCTATTTCAGGTAGAACCATGCAGTCCTGGACAACTGGGAAGACCAAATGGGATCCTTGGAGGGCATGCTATATCCTAAAGAGACAGGGCATGGAATCATCTTCTTAAGTACGGATTGCAACAAGGTTTAATGAAGACAAATACTTCAGCAATGGTAGTTGATTTACTTCATTTAAAATACCTTCACAATTTACAATACCTGCATTTAAAATACTTTATAACACAACTACCTTAAAAGATTTATTTTGGGCCTTCTCCCCATTTTTTGGGAAATAAGACATTGAGGATATTTCTTGACAGCTGAAAGTAATACTTCCATAATTTATTTTAATGAAAAGCTTCAGTTTGTATCCTCTCATTTCTCAAATGGGATATTCAGTACCATCATATCATACCATGAGCAGGAGATTTGAGGCTTTTGGATTTGCTTCTGGTATCCAAGAGGATATGCTGAATTTAATGGAATTGAAGTTGGAGTCCAACCCTGTCATGCCTGTCTTGCTGTGTTTAAGGTGTGTCGAATATTTCACACTGAAGAAAGTTTAGACAACCTAGACAACCTGTACAACCTCCTAAAACAGATTGATGAAATGGCTGTTCATTCTAACACACGACGAACAGGGCATTACTTTGCTGACTTGCATGATTAGTGGAATGACAATTAAATATAAGCAGGTTGTAGTATTTGAATTCACAGGCCCATCTGTGTCAGACATGGACCTGTGGGAAAAGATAAAATAGATCATAATGGCTTGTGGGGCAAGGGACATCAGTTTTTGTTGTGGTAAGTTTTAAAACTGCAAAATTAAGATGCAGCACTAAGTGACAGACAACATCTGCTTGTCAATGACAGACCTCTCAGCAAATTAAGGAATGTGGAGACCAGCAAGCCTGGGGGGTGGTCAGACAATGACCAAATCATGCATTGACCTCCCTTTTTTCTTGCCATTTCAAGGAAATAAAAACAGCAATGTGCAATCATGATTTTGTCATTTTAAAATGTGGTTTTAGAAGACAGCCTGCCCAGAAATACGGTGAGTGTTAAAATGCAATTTACAAAATAATATCCATTCAAATAAACTAGCTATTCTTTAACTCTAATTTTTTCTCTATCCAACCGATCACATTTTTTCAAAGCTGCTTGCAGTTAAAAGGTGATTACAGTGCAGGAAACTTGTTCTGGACCTCACTATAACCCCATTTCAACAAGGTACAGTACAACGAGGTACAGTACATTAACCTAGTATTCTGTCATTGCAACCTCAGGTGAAAGTTTTGCATTGGTTTGGTCAATCTCCTACCAGTGCTCCCTCTATTCAACTAGTCTAAATGTACAGAGCTATCCCCTAATTTCTTTTGGCAGTCTTTTAGCAACTCTCTATCCTTCCCTCTTTGACCTGCTGGTTAGCACTGAATGGATATTAGCAACTCTGTGTATAAAATTTATTGATAAAGTCCCTCTGGGTATACTGATATTGGACCTACTGATTGACGCCTGTTAAAGATTGATAACTGCAGTAGCAAGAAGCTACTTACCTAGCTAGCTAGTAAGCCCTCTGGCCCCAGTAGCAATTCACTCTAGTGACCAAATTATTAAAATGAATTTACACAATTACGTTAGCAATGGAATATTGATATTCCAATAGCCCATGCTGAGCTGTTACTAAGTATTTTCATGTAAGCAATATTTACCATTCCTCAAGAATGCATGCATGCCATTCTCCTTCTGCTCCCATTTCCTCAGCATTACGAGCTCAGCATGAGCAATAATAATCACTTCCCCTTTGTCATCATCAAAAATTCATATGTTCAACCTAAGTTTACAGATGATGTCCCTGAGCGGCAGCATGCAAAGCAAAAAAAGAGCAAGGGCCTAGGGACCAAGACTTGTGGGATGCTGTGAAAGATATGAGCTGCCTTCATTTAGTTATACAAACTGAAATCTGTCAGATATGTATGACCTGAACGAGGACAGTGCATTTTCCTTCAGACCAAGTCTATTCACAAGGGTCTGGTGATCTACTATGTCAGAGTCGGCACTCAAGTTAAGAAGCAATTGTAAGTGCAGAGAGGCAGTTACAGTCAGAAGACAGAAGTATATCATTAACAACCGTAACGGAATCTGTCTCAGTGCTGTGACCAGATCTAAAATCTGACTGAAGAGTTCCAAAGATATCACTAGAGTGTAGAAAGACTACAAACTGTTCAGCTATAGCTTTCCCCAGTATTTTTTCCAAGGATATTTAATACAGGCCAGGAGTTTCTAAGATTTTTTGAATCTATATTTAGTTTTAGATAATATATTGTTAGAGATAATTTTAGGGAATTTAGTATGTAGACATATAAAAGGCATGTTAACAACATTTAACATGGGCAGATAAAGCACAGGGAGATCTTTCATAAGTTTGTATGGGATCAAGTGAACAGGTTAATGGATTAGATAACATAGTTAGTCTGCCCATTTCATTTTGCTCAATGGGAGTAAAGCATGACGATTTTGAATGGTTTTAGATGAGATACAAGGCCCTTGTATAAGTAAATTGGTAGAGGTGAGAGTCTAAGTGAATATATCAGTTCATGAAGTTGTTTCCACTTCAATCTGGGACAGCTACAAACTGGCCATTAGTTAATTTAGAAATGTTGAAGAATCAGCCTGAGATAAAACATTGCAATATGGAATTTCATGAAAAACAGAAAATGATTAAATGTTTCGTGTCACTGAGAACATGATGCAAAATCAAATTAGCACATAACTTAGATTAAAATAGTCTAGAATGTAATATGAGAATGTAATGCATACTTTCCCCCTCAGAAAAATCATGTCTGTGGAATTTTTCCTACTTTACCTGTCCTGTCCACTACCACATTTGAACTCGAGTTTCAGTTGTTTCTCAGACCCACCAGTTTCTCCTGTGTTCCGTGTTTCAGACAGGTGCTGTTCCAGTTTACTCATAGTGTCATTCTTCTTAGCCTTATCATACGCTATGGAGTCCCAGAACTCTAGATTGTTGTTTTCTTCTCATTGAGTGCCTGCATTTTGCCAAGCACATCCTGCAACCTTATTCACTTCCTGCCTCACAACTTTTAGCATTTACCAGAACGGTGCCCAGCTGTTGGCTGTCATTTTCCAACTCCTCCTGCTACTCCTCCAGGACTTTTTTGCAGCTTCCTGACCACTTTTTCCCCATTCAACTGTTCTGCCTCTCTCACCGTTATTTGGACCTGTGCAATTTGAACCTACAAACGTTGCCTGTGGAGCTCCTGATAGAGCTTGTCCTCCGGATTTTTACGGTCAATTGCATCCTCTTTGGCCTTATCCTGTAGCTCTGTAGCTCTTTTCTCCTGCTGTTCTTCTGCAACCTTCAGTGTGGAGTTCTGCATATTTTCTTTCTGCTGGAAGAAGACACTGTCCTCAATCTCCCTTTTGTCCTGGGGATTCTTCAGTCTCTGGATGTGATTCTCCGATTGAAAGTACTTGTACTTGCATCAGGTTCTCCTCAGATCTGTTGCTATTCCTCTGCATATGCGGTTTTTCTCTTTGTAAGATTGCTGCACTGGCGAGTCTTGACTTCCAGCTGTTCCTCATACATCAACAGTTTCATCTTTGTGTCAGCCAGCTCTTGCTGCATTTGTGACGGAGCGCTCTCATCTTCTTTCATTTCATCATCTGTGGGACCCCTGAGTTGTGCCATCTGCTTCTTACATCCAAAATAGGTCAGAATCTTCATCTTGATCGTTCCTTCCTCCCCCTTTTGAATTATGGACCCATGCTCCAAGAGGTCGGAAGGACCTTCTGTACTTTCTCGGAGAAAGTGGAGGTTTCTGCTGCTGCAGCAACTCCTTAGGCAAAGCCTTTGATGTGCCTTTTCCTTGCTGGTTTTCTCTCTCATCAATCTGTGCAAGCTCCATTGCCTCCACTTGGACACAGGACTGCCTGGATTTCAGCAAAAAAAAAAGCAGCTGGATGCTATAAGGCAGTGGAGCTGGTTAGTTGTTTGGTTAGTTGCAGTGGTAGCAACCCCCTGCCCCCTCTAGAAGAAAGCTTGCTTGTTTACACCAAACAGGAAGCCAAACTGATGTGACACCAGCCAGGTGAATTTACATGTTTGTGTTTTGTGCAAAGTGAGAGGTGCTACAGTATTTGAATTTCATGTTATTTTAAATTTGTCACAGCATCTTCCTTTAACACTTTTACCCATGGCTTTTACCTACTGAAACAAGCATTTATCCTCCATTCAGATCCCATTCCCCTTCAGTTGCTGCACAAGATAAAGGGTACCAACTACCCAGATGACTTGGTAGTATTTAGACTTACATCCATTTCACTTCTAGGTTTTGAGGGTAAATCCAAGAAACCCGCAGGTGCCTGATGACTCACAGGGGTGCCTGAGAGCAATGAGATAAGGATACCCCGGCGAACCGACCCACCCCTATCCACATATCATAATTCTTGATATCATAACTCTTGCAGAAACATGGTTCTGTGCAAACTACAAAGAATCCATACTACCATCAATCAAACTCAGAGCAGTGAAGCATGGCAGAAGGAATCATAGTGTGGTACACAGCTAAAGTTAATGTTTGGATAGTAATGTGACAGTACTGTATACTTCTGCACAGCCTACTTTTGCTGTTCAATCTCCACACTATGGAGACCTTCAGAAACCTTCCGCACAGGAAATCGGCCATTTCCAAGTCAAGGGAAATGTGCTGCTGAGTGGAGATTATAAAGCCGCAACAGGCATGGAGTTTGCCCTTTACATTGCAGTCGCTTAGCAGAGAATGTTATCCAGAGCAATACATTGCATTGCTCACAATTTCCACACGTTGTCCTTTTATACAGCTGGATAATTTACTGAGGCTAGTCAAGTTAAGTACAGTGCTAAAACGGGGATTCAAATTAGAAGCCATCCCTGAGCAACCAGTGTTATAGATATTTCATTGCTTGCCTTCTTTTACATAAACAGGTAAAGAACTGGTTACTGTTCATGTGCATGAAAACACTCACAGGTGCAGAAAAGAAACACCAGTCTGATCTGCTCAAAAATCAGACCTGCTCAAGGCCCCTACGAGTACATTTATAATGCAGTGTAACAGATTCATATTTGTACAAGACCGCAGCTATTTTGTTAACTATTTCACAAAAATCAATTGAAAACATTCCTTTAGATTTTCATTGAGCACAGCAGCCTTCCAAATGCTGCACTCTGTGTGTTTTGAATAAATATTTTTATTAGGTTATTAGGTACCAATCTGGTCTCTCAAAATTGTTTAGCATACAAATCTGGACCCTAAGGCCAAGACTTAACACAGTGGTTTTTTGGGTCACAGACCCAACCACCCCCACCCCCCCCCCCCCCACCCCCCCGCGAAAATGCACATGAAAACATATACACACACACACACACACACACACACACAGTGATGTAACTGATATATCTGAGGCACGGTTTCCATTATATCTCCCAAATCAGCTACTTGTCACACACCAACTTTGATTTCTTTATATTTCACTGCAAAAGCATGCCATTTCCTCTTTCCTACATAACATCCAAGCGCCCACAAGTGTTACTATTGTAAAAACTAGTCTGGAATGAAAAATTACAATAAACACTTGAATAGACTAAAGAGAGGTCTAATTTCTTTCATTCCCAACTATTTTAGAAGCCATAGCATGACGACTTTGATTGTACATTACCTGACCTTGTACAGTAACATCCCACACCACCCTACCCTTTTTGGACTAAAAAATGCCTTAAAATGTTTTTTCCATAGATTATTTTCAAATTATCTGGAAGACAGAATCGAAGACATAATTTTATACATGCAGTTCACGGACCCTGTGAAGCCTATCCAGGGACCCCTAAGTAGTCCATGGAGCACAGGTTAAGAACCAATGACTTAAGGGTACATTATCAGGTATCAATTTTTTTCAGATGAAACTGCATGGTATTTCATTCTGCATTCTGCCAGCCTGGAACTGACAAAATGGGAAATATAATGAATCTAACCAAAAATGACAAGTTTACGCAGGACCCTGCACAGCGCTGAGGGACTGCTTTCATAGCTTATTTTTATTTGTTAACAAAAGATTATATGAAATGGGTCATTGCAAGTATTCCTGGAAATGGATACTGACATGACAAGTCAACAAAAGCTTCAGATCACAAGCTTTTGAATGCAGCTTTTTTCTTCCATTTCACCCTGGCTTTGGAGTCTGGAACTGAGCACAGCAAGCTTACCTAGCTGCCACACCCCTTGCTCTTGTGCAGGAGCATGACGGATGCCACCCTCCAATACTCTTATTCAGCTGGCAGACACTTTTCGCACTTCAAGTCCCACAGTACTTCACAGGAGAACAAATAACGAAATGAAGGTAGACACAGCCTCTTCTGAGGTCATTGTGTCTGATGAGTCACTAAATGGCACCTCTACATTATTTTTAATATTAAAAATTAAATCAAACATCTGCTAGCTATGGAAAACATGCATCCAGTTCTCCATGTTGGATCTTTCTCAGATTACATTAATCAATCCAAGACAGTGTTTTGTAGCCATAATATTGACTATCAAAACTGACCACATTTAATGAAATAATTTTTTTATGACATGAAAACACATCACATGTAAATAAGGTAACTTTTTCCATTGTTTTATTAAACATTCATTCACAAACAGATATTCATTTATTAACAAAAATACACATCTTAATACCAAATAAAACAAATTAAACAGTAAATACATTTGTAAATTACTTTACAAATGGTTCTCCCTAAAATCCCCTCCCTATATTTCAGCATAAACTGCACCCCACCTTCAACTGCATGATTATGAAAAGACAAATAATATTGTAGTCATAGAATCAAACTAGACTTTCTGTATAAAGAGGTGCTGCTTGTACTAGTAAAAAGCTTCCAAACGAATTTTAAAGCAGTCTTCTGGGTGTCTTGATGCAATTCCATGTCGAAGCAGCATCTCAATGTACGGAGGCCAAAATGTCTCATTGAGCACAACATAAGGCTCATGAGGGGTCTCAACAAATTTGTTCATGAGCAGCTGTTGGAAAAACAAAAAAAGGAAAAGCTCATCACTGCTCACCAACACATTCACATGCATAAAGCTCAGCACATCTGGGTAAGTTGCACATGTAAGTTACATTGATTTTTTTTTGGTAGACAGTGCACAAATATACTGTATTTTTGTTGTGCAGACAATGCCTAAACAAGTAAATACACATAATATGTGAATACACACACACACACTTTTGTACCTCAAGAATATCGTGCAGTGAAATGAGATCCGCTCTTGGTTCTGTGGTAATGCCCTAAAAGAAGAAGTCATTTTTAATTGAAGCATCGTAACCTCATATGAACTGGCTCCTGCACAATCACTACACTACACAGAACCCACCTTCTTTTTCTTGTTAGCATTTCCTTCCTGTACAGGAAGCGGAAAGTGTTCAGCCAGGATGTCGCTTAGCGTTTCCAGAAGAGTATCCTGGTAATCTTTCACCTTCTGGACTTTCTTCTTCATGTCCTCTAACACACTGTTGGGCAACAGCACTTTTACAAGTTAATGGATGTTATTACCCTATAACAGGTTTGTATTTTAACAGTTGCCAAAGGCAGTGCTAACAAATGCTCTGTCGCTGTACTGTTCACATGCAAATGTTTTATACAGCTTTTTGAAAACGTAAAGCGAAGTGCTGAAAATCTTACTTTTACAGCATTACTGCTTCCTGTCATTCACTGTAAATCATCTAGTCATCTAGTTTCAACACCTGAACACATACCCCTTTTCAGATAACCTGTCGTTTTCCTGTTGCAGGGCAATTACTTGTTCAGTAGCCGCCTTCAGCACGTCATTTTTCTCTTCTAACCACTTCTGCTCACTGCAACAGAAAATAATACATGCACACAACACTCTCTACATAAAAATAATATCGCTTTCAAATATCTGCGTGCCTTAATGGAATAACTTTCACTTAGAATATGTGAAACGTCATTTTTCTTAAATGTATTATAGTTCACCATAAAAATGATCATATTAAATATGTGATACCTTTTTAAAACTTCCTTGAGTTTGTCCCTCTTTGCCTGAGAGCAGGACAGCACCATTTCAAGTTGTTTGTTCAGCCGGGGCAACTACAATGAACCATAAAAATGTTAGAATAAACCACGGTAAGCAGAACATGAATTATGATGAGGGAATGCCATTTTACACAGGTAGTTCTCTGACACCATGATGGTAAAGCAAACACTTAGTCCTGACGGAAGACCAAATCAAACCTGATCTGGCATATTGGCAAATCCTAGAAAAGGGTTCATCAGGGTCTTTGAAAGAACCCAGTTTCACAACACAAGTGCAATGAAAACTACGGCACACTTCGCTGTCCAAAGGTGAATGTATACTTGCTTTTGCATTTAAAAACGATATGACTTACCCAATAAACCTGTGGATGTGGAACACCCACATAAGAAGAAAGTCTTATGATCATAGGACGGAGAGCAACAGATGTTGTGTTGTGAGGAGAGGGCTGTGAAACCTAGACTCAAAGCCATTTAGCATCAACCTACCTCCTCCTTGCCAACAGCAAGCAAGACGTCAGGATTTGAAGACAGCACTGGAAATAAACAAGATAAAACGGCACACGTTGGTGTGCGATTATGTGACTACGTTTTACATCTTACAGATGCCATAAGTTGACAATGTCAGAGAAATTAAAGTTTGTTGAGACTGCTCTTTTTAACTGACAGATGAAAGACAATGTTTTTACTGTGTGCACTTACGGTTAGGCTGTATTTCCAGCCACTCTTTAAGCTCTGCTCTAAGAGTGTTCACTCGATCCGCGGCCTAAACGACAGCAGAAAATCAAAATGAACAAACTACTCCCGGATGTCGAAAGCCCTATCCTTCCATTAAGTTACACGCCTAAGAAGCAAATAATTTTAATATACAACAAATCGATGGTAATGGTACAAAAGATATCCCAAACTGGCAGTATAGCGTCAGCGAACATAAATAAATCAAGCAGTAATTGCCTCATGTTCACTGACCTGATTGGGCGGGTTTTGAAGTGACTCACTGTCTGCCAAGGCGATCTCGTTCTGCAGCTGCAAAATAATGGGGAATGTGTCTTTAGGACACACAGACACTGTTCTCACCACAACCAGCACTTTATAGACATTTACATGTATTCATTTGGCAGACACTTTTATCCAAACTGACTTACATAGGTTACAGTTCTTTACAATGTTATCCATTTATACAGACGACAAGCATTGCTTCGCAATTACTAGTTACGTACAAACACTTCTGATAGGAAACATGTACCTGACGGCTGCGTTGATGTTGGCCACCGATGTCAGGAATTCTGTTTATATGAAGGAGACACCCACCTGCTGCAGCTGACACAGCTGCTCCTCACACTCATCCAGCAGCTCCGTTAGCGCAGCCTCGGGGAACCCCGCGTCGTCCGGTGTATCTGGGGGCAGGTTATGCTGGTAGTCCGACATAGTACTGGCTACAGCCTTAGCCTTGTATGTAATTAATACAAAAAGAATGAGAATATTTAGAAATAACAACGACAAGCTTTCAAGCGACAACACACCAGCATATTCAAATGCGAAATTCTGAAAGTTGACGGGCAACTGCTAGACGACAGTGGTACTTACATTCTTCAGAAGTTCATCTGCATCCTGCAAAACAAGAAAATGGAAGTGCATGCATTCATGTTAGCTGATACAATAGTTAGCTTGCACGCAACAAGCCATAATGTTAGCGAGCTAGCATGCTAACGTTGACTGAGTACAGTAGGTAGCTCGCTAGCTTGCGTTCCAGTTTACGGGAACCCTAACTTGGCAAACTTATTTCGCTAAGACAGTTCAACTCATACTTTTTATTATTTTAATGCAGCCTAAGTTAGACTGTGACTTATGTTATTTATACTTACCATAACTAAAGTAATACCAACAAGCGATAAAAGGTTTGAGCAGTACGTTTAGCTTGCTTTGTTTTGTTTGACGTCGCCAGTTCAACAACCGAAACTGCCGCCAGTGTTAACCAACATGACGTCAGGCAGGAAGAGGAAACATACCACTGCCACCTTGGAAACGTCAAGCGCCGATGAAACGTTTTCAATTATGATTGGCTCATAAAATCCACCTACTTTTCGCTAGCCAATCCAAGCTCAGCGGTCGTAGCGGATTGATGAAAATAACGTGCATGGCGCACTCCACAGGAATTTGTACTACGGTTTGGAAGAGTTGATTTTGTTTCCAAAAGCATTGATACACAGTAATTAAAATTCGTGTTATCCTGTAAAAATGACCGTAGTAAAAGCCAGTGATATTTTTATTCCTAGAGCAAGGTTTATTTTTTTCCCACTTGAATAAATCGAAGACTCGATTAATTACATTTAGCTTTATTGCTAAATGCATTTAATGTAATGCATGTAAATGCATGCAACGGTTAATTAGGAGGTTGAATAATATATGGAATGAATAATATACGGAATGCCAAAGAGAATGAACAATGACATTTTTTTATGAAATGAATAAAAAGAACATAAAGATGGCAAATGTAGCCATCTAGTGGACACATTGTATAAAGTAGTGGTGTGTGATTATGAAGTAGGATATGTTTAGGTGCCAGTGTGTCTCAACAGCGCATCTGTTTGATAGATATTGATGTTGTGCGCTCCATGCAATAATGTCCTGAAAATCATACGTCCTGTCCTCTTCACATTCAGATGCTTACCATGCCTGAGCTCATACAGTAGGCTGGATCACGTACTTGTAATTCTCTTGTAATATACCAGATGCAATATTTTGTGTCATTATACGCTAGTTGCACACCATTATCTTGGTATTGGTGGAACTTGGCTGGTAATGTTTTTTTTTTCCTCCTAAAACTTCTCTTTTCTTACATTCTCATTTGGAAAGTAGAACAACCCTATGGCCCCACTGGAGTTTTCCAGATTCCCTCCTAAAAACTTCGTGCAAACTTCTTCCTTCCTTTCCACGACACACATCAGTTGCCTGCAGCGGAATTGTCCTTTGCTCTCATGCTTTGGGCAGTATCCATAATTCCCCATTGCATTACCACATATTTAATGGTTTTGATGCCCCGTACTGCATGTCTGTGGTTCACGCAGCCTCTTTTCCTGACCCAGATTTTTACTGTTTACGAGCTGCTCCTCCTCTCTATATGAAAGACTGCAGTATGTCTCTGGCTAACATAGTTTTCACTGTTACCATGAAACCAGTTGAGAGTTAGGTATCGTGTTTGTTTGCTTCGTTTCATTTCGTTTTGTGTTCCCTCAGATCTTTTTAGTTTAGAAAAAGTAAACAAATGTGTAGAAGTGCATAGTAGACCTAAGTTTCCATCACAAATTTGAAAATGTTTTATTTTTTATAATTATCTGCACAACTCCTTGATAAATGGTCTTAGGTGAATGGGAAAAATGCACTGTATTTTTTGAAAAAGCAGCTGTATTTTTAAACAAACTGTTGCAGTTTTTGTTTAGTTTAGCTCCCTTGTATTAATCAATCACATGGCTAAAGTTATGCAGGCACTTAATATATAATGTGAATAAAGTCCAAAATTCTGTCAAAAATTGAAATTGTGGTGGTGGCTTCCTCAAGCAGCTTTGTCATATTTTAAGACATGTAAATAATCATAATTCAATTGAAATTTTGCCCAAGTGTTTTTTTTTACAGAGGCTTTTTCATTAGAATTGAATATAAATTTAATTGAATATAAATGGAATGAAATTGAATTGAATTGAATTGAACTGAATTGAATTGAATGCACTTGACAGACACACTTCAAATGGTATTTTTGAAGTAAAGGGCTTTGGAAAACACTCAAAAGAACTTCCTTAAAACATGTGAAGTAGATGATGGACATAAACACTGAAATGCATAAGTGATCTGGTCTGTCTCAAGCTTATTTTTTCATGTAGTGCAAGTAATCACTGTTGACAAAAGGTTGCAATTTCTCCTAATAACACAGCAGAGAAGAACACCACAGATCACACCCTTTAAATTATTTCAGAATATATATATTTTTAGAAATAATACATTTTTTATTATTTTGCTAACTGAAATTAGTGTTTGTAAATACTTACTAGTGGAGTTTGAATAATAGTTTGAGATAAGAGTTTCGTTACATATGCGCTCTTGAGAAGAACAGTTCAAAAGATGTGAAATGTTATAAAATTTCATGAGCGACAAAATAATCTTTTGAGGGAGATGCAATTACTGCAACACTGGTGATGTATTTTTAATGTATGTATTATTCAGGTTGTGCACAAACATTTTTTTTTCCATTTCTTGTAAAATTATGACATGAAGGCACAGCAGTAAAAGTGACATTTCCTTCCCTCTTAAGCAACTGTTTAAGTGTTATTGCATGGGAACATGTGGAAAAGCATGATAAAAGTAGATCAGGTCAGTTGATTCCATTGTTTTTCATTGCAGGATGAGGGAAAATTTGAATAGACCATCATTTTCCATGACATAAGTTGGAGTCTCCCTTGAGACTAAAATGATAGTAGTGGAGAACATTCACTGTCATCCAATTTGTCACAATAAAGCTCAAACTTCAAACTGCATCTTTGTAAAAACTCCTTTCACATAAGGTTTCTCTGATTTCACAGACTGATAACAATCTTGGTATGAATTGCTATTTGTAATAGAGAAATATAAACAATATTTCAAGCATAAACAATATCATTATAAATGGAAAAAAACCTTTTTTGATAAATGTTTTGAATTTGGCATCACTCATTGAAAATATAGAAACTGCAGAGATTTCTAATCCACTTGTTTTGTAGTCTTTCCAGAATTTTGCCAAATTGAGGCAGATATTACTTTCCGCATTTCTTGCACAATATTATATTTTTTTGTTTACTGAAGAATAATGAAAGCAAGTTCAACTAATTTACATTTATTTATCAAAAATAAAGAGCAATCACAAATAAGGTTGGATAAATGATCATTGAGATAGCAATTAAAGGTGTGAAATGGATGAATTATATTAATGGTATTGCCACAACACAAAGGTATTTAACTGTTAAAACTAGAAGGCTGAACCTTGAAAACTGAAAATGTTTAATTGTGAATATCTTCCAAATGTACTCTTTTGTATTTGTGACACATATATTAAATATATAGGCTCTAAAGAGAGACGAAATGTCTACAGACATTTTATTTATTATTTCCCTGTATTTCCACCCCATTGCACAAAAGTAAAGAAACGTTTTAAAAAGAACTGTGAAAATACAAAAAGTGCAAAAGCAATTCAGTTTTATAATGTATAGCCCAGGGTTTATACCTTAAAGTGTCCCTGCCCCTCACGGTATATTTGTCTTGCCTTATTGCCACTGATTATAGCAGTCAGGTGTGTGGTGTGTTTGATGACTACATGACTTTCACATACTAAGAGGTAAGGCTGCTCCCAAAAAAAATCGTTGTATGGGTGGAATTAACTGCAATAATGTTTCCTCACTCATATGATTCCTCCAACACATTTCCGGTTGCTTGTAGTCCTTTGTCTGAGGTGTCTGTTGTGGTATACGTTTGAAGTTGTGTACTCATAATTTGTGTTATATGATGTGTTTTGGTGTTATATGTTGTTTTTTACAAATCATATGAAGAATTTACATACGTTTTGGCTACGGAGGAATGACTAGTCATAAGAAGCTAAATTGCTCATTTTTCCTGGGTTTTCAGTCCAAGGCTGAAGATTCTGAAGAGCGAACAAAGATGTGTTGTGAAGGCAAACTGGGTCCGGGTTCACGGGCTGGTTCAACGTCTTTTGAAAAGCTTCTTGTTGGAGCTGCATGAGGATACGATTGGCTTGCTGTCGCTCTGCTTCCCGTTCCTCTGCCGTCTGTCGTCTAAAGTGAAACACAGGAGATAATTTGTGACAGCTGTGACAAATCCTATACTAAGTTGCGTTGTGTGGACATAATAAAGACAATACATATCTGCTGAATACTTTTCACAGGTTTAGTAACTAAATAAATGCATAGATATAAAATGAATGTTATCAAATATAGTATTGGTTTATAGTTTAAAGATAATACTTTACTTTTAAAATCCTAACATTTATGTAGCGGGTCAAATGGAAATTGGAAAATGGAAATTCAATGCATGGGCAGCAAGACAAACAACCAATGTTTTAGGTTGGATGGAGAAATTTGAATCATTTGGTCGTTTCCCATTCGAACAGACTAAGCACACAGGATCCCGCAGACTGTTAATCATTAAAATGTAATAATACGGCCACATTTTAAGAGCTTTAACGCACATTAAGAACAAGAGTAATCAATAAGCCAAGAACACGAAAAGAATTTTCTTCAGAGAATTTGAAGATGATGTGGTTGTTTATGTTTATCACATGTATTCCAATAATATTAACATTATTATTATTATTATTATTATTATTATTATTATTATTATTATTATTATTATTGTTATTATTATTACTACTACGACTACTACTAGTGCTACTACTACTGCTACTACTAGTACTACTGGCAATAGCAGTAGTAGTGAGAGCAGTAAAGATGAAGTATAAAATCAGATCAGCGTGAAAATTCAAATGGAGTAACGCATTTCAAATTTTAAAAAATCTATTTTTGTGGCTCACCAGCAACCGAGGAAACCATTTTCTTCAGAGAGATTTTAAAATGATAAAGCTGTGTTAATTTTCCTGCACATAAATGCCTTGTATTTTTATCACTATTATTCTTTTCATTGGTCGTAGCAATAACAACAGCAACGACTAATTGAAAAAAAAGCTTGACATAACTTCCTAAAACTAAATACTAAACAATAAACAGAGAAAAAAATATTATATATATTACATTACAATCCAAAGACCCTTTTTTCAATCGTCCATGCGCAATAATCTTCTCGTAGATTGGAGAGGTGATGGTTGGTTACAAGCCGATATCAGTGAGTATGATCAAAATGAACTCCTTTATGACTTCATTTCAGTCACCATTTCTGTTTTCGCCAATATCAAAAAAGCATCGCCAATGTTTTTTTTATTATAGTTGTATGAAAATATATTTTCTCACATAAAAGCCTTAAATTAAATAATTCCACGTACAACCTCGAATACAACCTTGATCTATATGGTGGTGTGAGAGGATGTTAAATCACTCTAAATCGGGAAATACGTAGGGCTAGTTTACATGTAAATTGCAGTTAAAACATTTAAAGCTTTTAAATGTTGTCACCTACAGCTCGAACCATGCATTCGTCTTCAGATTCATAAACAAGTCGAACTTCGTCTTCAATTTTTGTTTCAACGAGCAAGAGAGAGATGGAGAAAATTGTCCCTGCAGACCTTGGTTTCCGCTGTGACGTTTCGGATGATATATTGACATGAGAGTTGAGAGGTTGTCTTAGTTTTCACATTAAACAGTTGTTAGAATTGGCCAATTGGTTAATTATTTTAAGAGTGCACATAAACAAACACGTTTACGAATCCTGGAAAAAACCCTCAATGCAGACTATTTGGGCTGTAAGGAGTTTGGGAATATCCCCAATGAATTTCATGAGAGCAACGGGCCTATGCAACTAAAACATCCATCAATAAAATTAAGAACAAACTACATGTGCCTGAATGACATTTCAGAAACAAAGTTAAATTATGATACTCCCGTCACACAAACATATTTTCTTTGGGCAAGAAACAAAATGGTGCCTGCTTAAATATTCATTTATTTGTGTAATTATTCAATTTTTCACACACAACTTGTTGTTTTTCAGCTGAAGCTGAGGGTAAATTTTAAAGAAGGTCGACTAAAGTCAGCTAGGCATCTCAAGACTTACCTCCATTTAGTTCTCCTGTTTTGGAACCATGTTTTGACTTGTGCGTCAGTCATTTTTAGAGCTTTCGCCAAGCTCGCCCTTTCTGTAGACGCCAGGTACTTCTGCCGGTGAAACCTTTTCTCCAGTTCACAAATCTGAAGTCTTGTGAACGAAGTTCTAGGCTTTTTCTTTTTGGGCGGTGTCCGATTCTGATACGGATGACCTATTCGACGGGTTACAGTGAATGGTGAGAGGGCCGCTGGATTGGGAGACAGCAACAGCAGAAGCAAGTGGCAAAAATCAGCACGACAACAGCAAATCACATCAGAAGCAAATGGTTATCAATCTACAGTATTAGGTTATACCTTTAAAAAAGTATCTTGTCTTTGAAAACTCCTTTAAAGATAGAAACACGCGTTGCAAGTACAATTGACGACAGAAGATTATTCAACACCTATTAGTACTATATGTATACAATCTAATTCCACGTTATGTAGACAACATATTCCAATTTACAATGAAATTGAATCCATCCCAGTAAGGAGCCTTTAAACGATTTTGTGATGTACTGTGTCTCAGCACACAATTGGACCATGTAGACTATTGATGTAACACAATTTCCAAACCTGTTTCTGGTCTGTTTTCTTGATGTTTTTCTCATGTAGACTACCATATTACAGAAAGGAAACCACGTCCCCAAAGACATAAATAATATATCGCACAGCACCGAACAGTTTAAAACCATGATACATAATTGAAAAGTCTGTTCCTCGATAATATAGTATCATGGCATTTTAATATATATGTCGTGTACAGTTAGTATAATTGAGTTCATACTCCGAAGGTAACTTTTGCATGGAGATTTTACACAACATAAAATGAGCTTTACGAAACAAAGAAATCACTATCAAAAATAACTTGCGACTATTAACAATAGCAAGAAAATAAACAGTTTAAATGGTATAAATTATTCTGTAGCACAAATACATATGCACTTTTATTCTTCTTTCACTGCAACGCTACAGTTGTTTCAACACATATTAAATGAATTTTAAGTGATTTAGTCCTAATAAATAAAAAAAAAAATGTTTAAATGTATTTTAAATTTGTAAGAATTATAACTATTACATTTCTTAAATGAATACATATGAGACAAATCAACCCCTTTTTTGTTTAGTTATAGTATTGTTTAATTAGTCTAAAAATCATTAAAATATCTAAATACCGTTAAGTTTATTTTGGTAACTTTTAATATTATTGCAATGTTACTGGTGTAGACAGATCTCTTTTTTGTCCGATTTACTATGAGTGCTAATATCCATATATTGTTCTTTCGCTGCTTTATGCCTGCAAAACTAAGTAATGCTTTAATGGAGATTGTGTCATATGATAAGGTATGTATCATAATTTAACACCTGGAGTTAAGGCGCACGATCATCACCTTAATTTCAGCAAACCTCTTGATAAACCAAATGGAATTTACCCAGATTAACACAATGTACCATTGCAATGTTCCCACCTTTTCAAGACTACCACTAGAAAACGTCTGTGATTTCTGCAGTTAAAATGCCATATCTTGATATTATTTCATATGAATTCAGAATAGGAATAGCTACTCTCGAAAGGTCTTTGTGGAACATGCTTGTCCTACCAATCTAAATCTCCAACCCATCAAAACACAACGGTTTCAGGCAAATTCACAAAACATACATTCTGATAAAGCCACAATGTTACCTGAAAATCTATCTTTTGTAAACCTCCTGTTACTCTCCATCCAAGGAAACGTTAATCCCGTTAGATTATTCATGGTGCTCATAGTTCCAATATTTTGCACCGTGGTCATACTGGTTGGAATTGATGAATGAGCGCTGTTCAGTGGTCGATGAGCTGGCACGCGTATCACTCCCGCGGAACTGAGATTATTCCCATTAATGTTCATACCCATGTTAACACTGTAAGAGCCATTCAAAGGTACACCACTACACGGATTGCTGTTGCATCCTCCAGAATTGCTGATGTTATAGTTGCCCGCCATCGTTTGGTAAGCACTACCGACAATGAATCCTAAACCACAGTCGGACTCCGGGAACCTGGAGTTCGGAATCATGCAACTCCCCTGATCTGCATTGTTCAAGATTTGATCAATCCCAAAATTTATGGGCTCTGTGTGAGTCTGGTGCAGATGCCCTCCTATCCCGCCATCCATGGTCACCTGGAACCTCTGGAACAATGTACAGGACCTCCACCGCGTTCGCTTTTAAAGAAACACGTAAAACACGTGTAGTGTTGGTATAGCCGCTGTAGTTCTCAGATATGCGTCAGTGTTCCACATGTGAGCTGGTCTGCGATGAACTCAGTCTGTTCGTCATCTTCCTCGCTTTTTGCCTGCTGGAGCCACGAGAGCATCAATCAAACGCTAAACAGACAGGACGACAGTAAAACTCCAATTTTATATTTCGCTACCCAATTGGTCGAAATCTACAAGAGCCTGGTATTTACAGAGAAATATTGCTCAGAGTCCACGGGAGCCACAGCTTCAGTATACCGTTAAATATAGGTAAAGCATAACTAGGTCTGTGAAGTGTGAACAAGACATTTATTATCATGTATGGTCTCCTCAATAATTTCTTGCGTTGCCACTAATAGGTGACGATTTACTGATTAGCCTATTTATCACCATATTTGCTTTCATTCCCTAAGGCAAATGCTATGTTTCTAACAGTTGTAGAAACGTTCCTAAAGCGGAAAACTCATAAATAAATAAATAAATAAGGACTTGGGATGGAACGTTAGTTGTTGTTCGTTTGCAGTTTTCATTAGCGGCAATTAATGCATAAGTCAAATAAGCTAATATAAAAGAAAACTATCCTGTCTGGGAAATTGCGTTTTTACGCACAACCCCAAACATCTGCCATGCATTCTGTAGGCTACCGGCAGCGCGTGTTAATAAGAACCTATGAATGGATCACATTTACAAAGTTGCATTGATTAAATATTGAACTGTGGGTAAACCATGATCTTGTAGCGTCTGCTAAATGGGCTGCATGTGGCATTTTTGCTCCTCACATTATGATGCATTATGGATATTTACATGTTAAGCCGATCGTTTATATGTAAAGACTAATGGAGATTGATATCAATCGTAGAGTAAAAACACATACATATGTTTATAGAATCCTGAAATATGCAAGGGAGTTTACTTGTAAAATGTATAAACCGTAGAGTATTGTGCTTCGTTGCTGGAAACGACACCTTTGTTATGACCAAATCATAGGTTTGCGCTATCTTTTACAGTCTGTTAAGTCAAGATAGAGATTTGTTCGTCGGTGATGTGAGCTTTGGGGTCATTTGTGCATGATCTTTTAGAGGCGGTTCTGGCGTTGACAGATTGTTGACTCATGAGCACGTGCTCATTGTTTCGCCAGAGTAAGACACTTCATTGTTCTCAGACTTTCATCGTGCAGCTGGGTTTGGAAGTCATGCACATAACAATCGACAACGCAGTCCGTTCTGGGCATCATTTATACAAAGTAATAACGTACAAAAATTAAATTTCTTGAAAAAAGAAAAAATCCTTAAACAGACATCACGTTTCACTCAGCTTCTTTGGAGGCATCACCTTTCCGTAATCACCTGTCCAGGCAACTCATTGTCCTTGGCCAGCTTTTTCAACAAATGAGTTTTATTTAGGTTTATGTAGGTTTTATAAACCTCATTGGTTTGACTCACCCTGACTCACCCTGCAAAGTTCAGCTTCATCTGAAATGGGTTCAGTTCATATCACCCCGTGTATTATATTTCACCTGTAACAAATGTGTTCTTTTGTGCACGCGTTATGCTCATTTAGCCCTGTATTAAAATAGTGAACGATTAAACAAAGAATGAAGCGATACGTGAACAAATGGGCAAACAAGGAATATAATCTCACACTGTGCCTTGTAACAAGGACGTTCATCACTGAATAATGCTCCAGTAATGATATAAAGCTCACTTCATTCATTTAATTATTTCTAATTAACCTTTATAATTTTTCATTCATTTATTTTTGTATTTATTTTTCATAGTTTTATATACCTACAGCTGTATAGGTTCCTGTGTCTTGGTTATACTACGTCCTGGGCATGTGTATGACAAATTAATTTGGCCCTGTCGTTTTTAAAGAGGACAAACAACCACCAAATACAAAACAGCTCTGACATAATGATTAATGTCGGCACCAGCAAAAGCGAAGAGGATGGGCACACCAAAGAGAAAAGTTCCCTCAGCTGCCTCGTCTGTCAGAACTGGGCTTTGTGTATGCCAAGCCCAGCGACCCTCTACATTATGCAGTGTTTCAGGCGAACTATGGATGATAATAGTGGTAATTCAGAACAATAATGACAGGCCACTGTTTTGGCTGTCAGCCTTGCCATTGTAATCTGAATTTGCTGAGCAGGTTGGAGTTTTTATCGGTCAGGAGGCAGATTTTCCCAAATAAACTGAAATCTGCAACCACACAGTTTGCTTGAGATACCTGTGATACCACTTGTCTTTAACAACCTCACACAATGACCAACACTGGGATGTCACCAAAGATAAAAAAATGCAAAAATAAACATTTAGGAAAAACAAATTTCCTACAATAATTTCCTACTTTCAATAGGATATTCATGACATGTGGAACCTGAAGTGTGTATTGTTTAACACCAGTAAAGTAAAGCAATCCATCACAGACAATTTTGGCTTGTTGTTAGAACTGCTTGACAAAGAGGTAAACAAAAATGTCTGCACTCCATATTAAATAGAAAATACACCAACACCTATAAAATTAAATTCAAGTTACTGTGTATTGTGTGACGACTAGAAATATAGTATAATGATTATGCAGGTACAAAATGTGAAGTAACTTATATTTAAAGTGTTTTTATATTTTTATTTGAACATCACAGCTCAGTTATGTGTATTCCATTGAATTTCATATGAAGTACTGGCAATGTAATTCTCATCTCATGTATGTATCACAGGGAATTTAGAAAATTCTACACAAGTATGTGTGTTTATTTATTAAAATTGCATACAATATCTGTATGGAGTGCGGCTCTGTAAAATCTGGGGTAAAATGACAGAAGCAGCAGCGGGTAGGAGGGTATGTGTGAGTTTTATATTTGTTTTATACCTGGAAAAGTGGTTAAGTGGATTCGACTAACTACTGGCTTGCCTCTGGTCCACTGAAAACCACTTCTAGAGAATCTCAGATGATGAAAATCCTATCTTGCTGAAACGAAAAGTGACAGGGACATTCTTTCCTGAGATCCTTTACGAACATATGGGAAACATCCTTGTCCCTACCAGCATGTGGAATTGCTCTCTCGCAAATAGACAGCCTCACTTTCTGACAGCAGAAGCTCCCTGCTTCTATTGCCATTGGATCCTCATTGCCTCAGTTTGAAGTGCGGCAGCATCCTGTCGCCTGAGTTTTATTTTAAGAACACAAGACCCGCTTCCCTGTCCCCTTCTGTCAGCATGAACCCGGCTGGGAAACGCTCAGTTCAGATCAAACTGATGGGCCAAGCATGCTCACTGCTGCTTATTTTCTGTACATCTAAACCAAGCGGGTGGCAGTGTAGCATAGTTGTTAAGGAGCAGGACTCGTAACCGAAAGTTTGCCGGTTCGATCCCCGCTGGGACACTGCTGCTGTACCCTTGGGCAAGGTACCTAACCCACAATTGCCTCAGTAAATATCCAGCTGTATAAATGGATAACATTGTAAAACAACTGTAACCTATGTAAGTCGCTTTGGATACAAGCGTCTGCCAAATGAATAAATGTAAAAGTATGAATTAAGAGTGTGCATTTGCCGGTTTGGAGTCTAACCAAAGAAATCTGAAAATTAAATCAAAATTTATTTGTTTTGTCTGGGAAGGTCATTTTACAATCCACAGTATAGATATATGCATATAATAATCATAATCAGTCAGCGGCACATTTTACCTGCTCCTTTTCTGAGAATAACTGGATTATCCACTTCATAAACATGGAAAAATGGAATGAAAGTGATAATCATGTCATCAGTTGCTACATCATGGAGATGGTCTGTATTGTTATCTGCTCTTCCAATGTGATGTATGATCATAAAACACATATCCTTCGTACATAGAAACTATTGCGGCTATCTCTCTGGATATTCACAGTTTTAATCATGACGTGAACACATTGTCAACCTGTGGAATCTGTCATGTAAGAGTAATGCTGACAGGCTACAACTCTGAGAGAAGGTGAGTGTTTTTTTGGATTGTCTCATTTCAAACATTAGCACCCACGAGACTGAATGATAACTTCCTTTTAAATGTAATCTCATCATTTTAATTTGATTTCCTGACTGATATGACATACTAGATAGGGTATGTTAAGCATTTATTCATTTTATACTACCATGGTTGATAATTGTATTGCATAGTGCCTATCCTGAAACACAAGCCACTCATAACTTCAGACATATTTGTGGTGGTTCAAAATTATGACCTTATCTTTTGAAAACTTTACTAAACAAGGCCAAACAGTGTATCTCTGACACAAAGATGAGCTGTAGAAATTGCTGGGGTAAATTTGACACATTAATAGAACACACAAACCTATTGTCATGTACCATGGGTAAGCTTTTTCAATGATCAAGACTAATATCTGTTTGTCCTCCATTTCCTGCCAGCAGTACTCATACCTGACTTGATACCAATGCTAGAAGTGTGTTTACCTGTGAGGAGTCCATATTGTAGGTCAGCAAGCCTATTATAACAACTCTAGACATGCACCTACTGTTGTTCCAGAATAGACTGACTCCTCATTGAACACCACTTTTGTCTATTTACATTTGACACTTTCTTTTGGAAGGTCTGTGTGCCCAGGCGCAATGTATTGCTTTATGATAACTAGTCGCAGCCAAAGGAATGTGTGGACGGATAATCAAGCTGTCTTCACCCTGGCTAGAATGGAACCAGATCTGGCCATGATGAAAATTTAGATACCTCTGTGACAAGTTGGTATTCAAGAAAATATTGATCCCAAAGATGGCTAAATGTGAAATTTGCTACAATTACATCCACACTTTCACATCTGCAAACCGCTGAACCATATATCCCGTGTTTCAGATATGCAACTGATTGGTTAGATTGTTATGAAAAGAAGTATTTTGAAGATCATTAGTGAAGATATATTTAGGGGAGCCAAATCTGGAGCCAAAATCTCAGAGCCAAATTCGTTTAATGCCCCTCAATATACATTGAATTGAGGTCTGGATAATGTCCATTCTTCTGTCAAGTCTGCACTTCTTGTTGAAATTCATAACTCCCTGTCTCCAAACAAGGGCAGCAGAACCTATAGATGCAAAACAAAGTACACCCCTCCCACATAGACACCATATCTCACAGTGTGCATAGGTTCTTTCTGAATGTAAGCTCCACGTTTTCATGCAAGTCTTTTCATGCCAGGTGATTATCATCTCCAAAAATCTCAGTTTTATCTCACAATGAGACATAGTATAAGATAATTGCTTTGTTCATAAGGTGTAATAATAGACAAAACAGTGGAAATTGGTAAATTCAGCTCCATGTGAATTTGTTTATAGTCATCTTCAAACCTGTGGTGGTCAATAATCCTTTACCTGCACTCTTAGGAGTGCTCTCTAATCTTAACCAGAATAACACATGCTGCTGATGAGTCTCTTCTGTGTTTTGCCACAGTTTTACCACAGTGAAACCTCTGTCTAGTCCCAGAAACTCATTAGTCCATTAAACTTCCAATAATCAGAATATTAATGTAGATCTGTTTTGTCAGATTTTATTTTAATGATTACTTACAGTCATGAATAAACATAACCCACTTTTTTTCTGGGTTAATTGTGAATTGGATAATTTGTGAACAATCTGAATTTATTCCAGGCAATAGTTCTACAGTTAAAGTATGAATTGTTTTAAATATTTTAAGGAGAAAAAATATCATATCCATACATTTTATAGCATGTTTTTGTTAACATTTAGTGCTATTTAGAAAAACAGAGGGCATTATATGTACGAGCCCACCTTCCTCTGTCAGCCTTTTTTGAAAGCATGGTGTTGGCAGCTCAGGCTAAGTGAGTCTGAGCCTGAGAACGAATGTCTGAAAATTCTGTTGCTTCTCACTGCAAGCATCAGTAAAATAACTGATGCAATAAGATATCCTTGCAAATAAAAAACAAAACAGGATATTGCAGAACAATATTACACGGTAAAATCAAGTCACTTCTTGTAAGGGCATTAGCTCAGTGAATGAATAACAACACAAATTAACTAAGCCACAATACAATAATGCATCTGTAAGTCATAAAGTTCTCTGTGCATGTGAGTAATTGCCTCCATGCATTCTAAGATGTGGTGACATTAATCAAAGCATCCCTTTGTGTTGGGCCTAATTTGTCTTTTTTAATTATTTGTTACACTCCTCTTTCATCCCAGGTTTTATTCATGGTGCAAAACTTGCTTTTCATAAATATATTCATGATCACACTATAATAAATTGAAGTAATACCTTGCCATTAAACATATGTTACACAGCTCCAGTATAAACAAAGACAAAAAGAGTGGGTCAGGATAATTGGCTCCTATTGCTACCCTTTCCCCAACAGCAGCCCAGCATCAGACTCAGAAATTCTGTCATCATGGTGCCTTTAAAAGGTGTTCTTCCCTGCTTTTCTATCACCCCAGCCCTCCTGTCCTCTCCAATTATGCAGTAACTCAGACCAAAATAACCCTGTACTTCAGCACAGACACAGACTGCCTGGTGCCAAAGATGGCCCCAGAGGCCTATAGTTGGACCTAATCTGATCGACTAGGGCTGTAGATATGAGTTAAGTGTCTCCACTGCCAGTTAGACTCAGTATAAAGAATATCTCTAACAGATCATTTGTGTATATTTCAGCCCACTGTATGAAAATCTTTTGTTACAGATACACGTAAGAGCACCAAGGATGTCCTCTCTGTGATTTTATTTACGGTCAGTGTGTATATACCTACACCTGTATATGACACTTGCTGTAAATTAGCCCCAGTGTGATTATGTGTCACAATTTGAAGAAAAAACAAAAAACAAAAAAAACAAAATCCAAAACACGGACACCATTCTGTCTAAATTTGGTGATTATTAAAAATATTTGCCAATGGAAGGGAAATACTTTATACAGTCGCTTACAAACAGCAGAATATATCAATGTGTAACTAGATAATACATCAACGTTTGTTAATTAACTATACAAAATTAATTGTAGGAAAATTTAAACTACCATGGAGAGTTCTTTCTGCATAAAAGTGCATGATCTGCATTGAAGTTTTTATTTTTCTCATAGATTTTATTATAGATTCCAAAACATAAAAAACTAAATACAATTTTACTACATTGGTCAATTTAGTTATATATTTTCTTCAAACGAAATTTTAATAGATATCTGCAGCAGTTTTATGTGTGTGTATCAGTGTCTTGCCATGAAAGTATTATGGTATTACTGCATCTTTTCAATACTGAAATAAATAAATAAACATTGCTTTTACCTGTGCCTTTAAAGGAAAACTACATTTCTAGTGGTTTCAAAAAAAATTGAGATTTGCTTCATCTCAGTCTATGGAAACTTGTTTGGTAAAAAAAGATGAACAAATGTCCAAGAACAATGTTTATGCTTGCTGCCATTGTGTGAGCTTAAACCTGTAACGCGACAGACCTTTAAATTCTTGTGATCACACTACACTCTCTAGTGAAGGTACTGGTTTTGCTGGGAGCATCCTCTCTTCAGCAATGAACAATACACATACGTGAACAAGCTGAAGGATGAATTGGGGGTTTTAATTTGGCAGTGAAGCCTTGAAGCCAACACATCCAAAGATATGTCACATCATTTTATAATTAACAGCTCAATCAAACTTAATTAAGCAGGCTGTGTACACAGTGTATATACAACACATGCGCAATCACAGTGGGTCTCCAGGACAAGGACTGAGAAATAGCATTCCACTTGACACATCTGTGTAGACTTGCCTTCATCTGTGTTTTGAGTCTTCTAACATCATCTTGAAGCTCTGACTAGCACTTTCTTCCAGTTAGTAGTAAAATTACGACCCACTGCTACTTGTGTAATTCCAATCATTCTTGGTGCCTGCTGGACACAGCCATGCTTGACAAGTGGATTTTAAGAAACACAAGCTAAATAAACCAGAGTTTAAAGCTACAGAAATTTTAAAGGGTGTTTGCAGGTTTTAATCACTTATTTTTGACCTACCCTTAAATTAAATTGGTACCATCAGAACAATAGCTGAACTTTCACACTAATTCTAATTATTGATCTTTGGAGCAAGTTCTCCTTTCCCACCATTGGCTTGAAGATATAAAGGGTTAGCATCTGTTTCCTAATGAGAGCTGGCGTTTTTGCAGATGAGGTATGTTTGATACCTTGTGCAAAATTGTCTTGTGCTAGGGTGAAAACTGTATGAAAAATGTTTATGAGCTCTTTAGCACTAGTATATATGTAGACACAGTAGTGGTGAAACAACTGCTCTAGCCCCTAAATATAAATCAGAATGGCAATATTTCATTTTAACTATGTCATGTTACCAAAATTGTTACAGTGGGCCTTTAAGGGATGGTTTGTGTGTGGGAGAGAACAATGTTAAGATGGAATATATGAATGTGAGCATATATACTGAAGAATGAGAACATTCTTGGCAGCAAGATACTGTAATGATGGACGGTGAATAAACTGTCTGTGCAGCTTCTCTTTCCACATGTGAGTTCATGACATGGAAGCACTTGCACCATAAATATCCATGAGAGAATAAATGAGCTGAAACCGTTTGGGAACCCTCTATATAGGGTAGAATGTGAAGGAACGTGCAGTACTACGAAGAGCTTGAAGTGCTCGGGGAATGAAAACCGGCAGCTGTTCCAGGATGAGGTACTTGAGTTTTAGAGTTTTGAGTTTTAGTCTTTTATTGCAGGTCATATGATTGCTCCCCTCTTTCCTTGAACTGTGATCCAGATATAGTCAGATCTTTCCCAGGAAAGAAAACATTGTAATTACTTGGACACAACATTGTTTGAAATAGAAATCAGATCTTTTGTGCTTATTCAAAGTAAACATCATGTATATTTTGCCCAAAATGTGAAATATAATAACTTCCTGAAATATTAAAGTACCCCAAGTGATATTTTATTTGAAAAACCAGCTTATTGGTTATATTTTAGCAGAGGTGCAGGTGGGTAGACCCATTAAGACAAACTAGATGTATTTGTAAATGGATTTCCGAATATCCCCACCAGGTCACATTTAAGAATGTAGAATGTAATAAACCATCTATGTCTCTATCTAAAATAGAGAGCCATCACCCATAGCCATGCCAATGCCAGATGTGAAGTTAATATCCTTACATTACCCCAGACAATTGCGTGTAATGATGGGCTAGTCATTAAGGTACTTGACCAAGACTCATTCTTTTCAAGTTCATTCCTCTTGTGTGAGTCATTTTTGTAATTAAAAAGCACTCCAGTCTTGAATGATGAGCAATTAGAATAACATGAAACGCATTTTTCTCTTTTTACATTTCCTGTGAAATGCCGCAATCTCAGCAACTTAATTGGTAATACCACTACCACTGTATAGTTCCCTGAAGCAGAATCACCTCTCACACAATGAGCTGAACCAACAGGGGTTGTACTAATATTTAGAGCTAATCTAGAGTAAAATCATCGAATATCATTTTTATTCAGAGATGTGTTGCAAAACACAACTTGAAACTTGTAATCCTGTCAATGCACATATAATGATACAATTTTATTCATCATAACTTTCAAGCCATGTAACTGAACCACTATGCAAACTCATTAAATTTTGAGACAGCCAAATGAACCACAGTACAACCCACCATCTCAAGGCCAATCTTACTGCAACTCACCTTCCTGTCATTCATGTAAGAAGCACCCTTTTCATCATATGTAAGACTACTACATGCAGCTCTACTGTATGAAGTTATCCACGATATCTGGCCACAACTTATATGATTAGGAAAACAGCCAGATATCTTTCAACCAGTATTGATTATTAGAATACACCAGCTACCATTTTCTGTAAAACTGACTAACTCAGCTGTAAATTTCAATTTAAACTCACCCATCTAGTTTCAGCTACCTAGTAATGCATAGTTATTTAGTAGGCTGACAGTTTTATCTCCTGTTCTCAGAAATGGTTGTAGCACTTCACCATACATGAAATGCAAAAAGCACCTCAGTGGCTAGCTTGACATGCTATTATAATGTATAGCAACAATTGCTGTTGCTCACAAATGGTGAATTCAGTGAAGCTGAAGTACTCATGATGGCTGCAGCATTTTCCCCTCACACCCCAGACTCTGCTTCCAGTCAAACTGCTGTGCATAGTTCTAGCATAAGAGGACTTATCTATCCTGATATCACCCCATAAAAAAACACTCTCTGTTCCTAACACAATGCACTCTCTCTCCTTTTAGGGAAAAGCAGTCACATGTGATGTGCAATGATGGCACACACTGCCAAATGCCTACGATTCTCCCCATGGGAGGGCATCCTTTATTGGGTTTAATTGAACACCATGTTTGTAAGACATCGCTGAAACATGAAAGCAGTCAATTTGGAGGAAATTGAGATAGCCTCGCTATGGGCAGTCTCCCTTGCTTAAGATGACTGCCTGTCTGGCTGACAGGCTGAAGATTGATTACCTTGCCTTGGTTGTGTTTATAACTTGATCAGCCAAATTAAACCCTTGACTGTGGGGACCCGTCCAAAGTAAATTCAATTTAAGCACTTGTTTTCGCCTTCCCTCTCACCCGTTCCCTCTTTGTTCTTGTCTCATAGACTAAAAAACTCCAACTCAGAAAACGCAAGAGAGGGTAACATACGGCCCGTGATCCTTCAGACAATTCTTTGGAGGACTACGTGTCAGGTGACTCCAGGGCAGCCAATGGCAGAAGGACATTAAGTGAGACACATTAACGTACTAAAGACTTAATGAAGTTCAGGAAAACATGCAGCGGGAAACGTTGCTTCTGTTATTAGTTTACAGCAGATTAATGGGGATAATCATTCAAGCGATGGAGATAGATTACCCCGCTCAAGCTGGTCTTTCCTCTTGCTCACCAAACAAGAGACAACGTGTGGTCTGGCTGCTGGCATTCACTGACTTCATTAAGAGGCCTTAACCCTGCCCAATCAAAGACGAATGAATAGGACGTACAAATTGCATCACCAAGGCAAAGTGCCTGCAGATTAGATTTAGGAGAGTTGACAGTTATGCCACTGCTTGTTATGGTACAAGGTTGAGAAAACCAATATTCTCCCTCTGATTCATTTTTCTGCCGTGTGAAGAAAGCATTACACATCACAATACATGAATAATGTAAAGGCAATCATTTTTCTGTCGAGGTGTACCACGTGCATGCAGGAGGATAAGTTGCTTTAGCAACAAACGAACTTACATTGGCAACAAATGAACTTGCATTAGCTACTGACTCAAAATTTACAAATAAGGACCGGCTCTTTTGTATTTTATGCAACATTTATTCATCGTTTCGTAACCTAACAGAACTGGCAGAGCAGAATAGATGAAAGAAGAAATTCTGCAGGATTACACGGAAGACAACACAAGTCACAATCCTCTTCAAGCTTGTGGCAGGGGCTCAGTGGAACCAGACCCTCGTAAACTTATGAACACAGTCAAAGGTGGAGGTGATCCAGTTGTGTCAGAGACTCATCTGTTGGCTTACCCACAGTTTACCCTGATTTATGATACAGCCGGACATGTGAAACCCCTTGACAAGGCAGCGCCCCTTGTAATCCCCTGATATAAGGGCAGGTACAAAGCCTGCTGCGGTGGTACAGGGTGGTGCAGGGTTGAACAAAATGCTTCACTTCTCACGCTTTCACTGAAGGACCAGGGTTGGACAGGCCTGCCTGCACCCCCCCCTCCCCCCCCCCCCCCCCAAGACAGGATTAAGTCATTGTAATTTGGGTTTCCTCATTTTGCCTCGCTGTGGTGCCCTCTAGTGGCCCTTAATGTGCCTCAGAGGGGCCATCCTTCAATCGGTGTTTGCTCCACTGTAGTGGGCTGAGGGACCTGTAGTGTAAAAAATAGGTCTTGGCTATGTGCAAGTGTATCAGAGTAGGCGTTGCAGTAAGATGAGCTTGTTAACCTCTCCACATTTGGTAAAAAGTGGGGAAAAACCATAAAGAAAACATGTCAAAAACAAAAATTACAAATGTTAAGTAAACTGTAGTCATGACCTCTAACAATAACTTAACATTTCAATACCATGGGTAATGATTTCCTAGATACTGCATTGTATAGCATTGCTTGCAGTAGAAGATGATAACACAGAGGGAAATAAATGAAAGGAATATTGACACATATTGCTTCAGGGCCCTCTTTGCTCCTTCAGGCTAAGGGCTTTTCCTGGCTTTGACTACCTTTAATTGCACACAATATCTAAGAAAAGTTGGTTTCCCCTCATGGCAGTGCCATGGTGTGTTTGTTATACTGTACCACCAGTGATCCTTATTTTTGGACATGGCTTTGCTGGAACATCTTTAGTACTAGCATTCTCTGTTTCACAATGAGCTAAACGATCCTGCTTGATATCTATAGTAATGCTACTCTTAATTGTTTACCTTAAAACACAAAATCCTGACACGGGAAGAGGCTGGGAGGAAAGAACAATATCAAGACAAACTTTCAGCAAATGCTATGAAGTAAAAAAAAATTATGAACAGTTTAAAAAGATCTTTTTTTTCCCCCATTGGTCATGTTTTGCTGTCTGTCATATTTTAGTTGTTTCTGAGTCAGCGTACCCATGGGGGGAATCTGAAGGAGATTTGTTTCTTACATCCTTGGGTGTACGTGCTGTCTCACTCGCTCTGTAAATTAACAACACGTCTGAACACTGTGAGTGGCATCTTGCTTTTCTCTGTGTCATTCCCAAAGAGTCATGCGAATGCATGTCACAATGCTGAATATTTACACTGTACTTCATATACATAAGTATATTGAAATAGACCAGTAGAAGTATTTCTACAGCATTAATATATTTTGAATATGTGTCTTAATCCCTTATCTGTCTTGTATGTCTTAATACTTTCTTATAATTTCTGTGAAAAAATCAGTTTCTAACCTGTGTTCAGGTTCAAGCCTCTCACTTACATAACATTGCCTCAATGGGAATATAGGATTCAATTCCTGACAATCTAGATTTTTGACAGTTTCCGGGGACACACTGTATTGTAAAAAACCTGTCAGTGTTTCCTGGCAGATCCCCCATGAGGATGCTTACATGGGTGCACAACCTCCTTGGTTTTGTGATGAACGTAAAATCTATTTGGATGTCACGGCGCAAAAGCTCATGTACTTCCACTGGCCTGACGGACTCCCACTAAATTATTATAACTTCAAAACAGTCTGTGAAACGTACCAAAGCGGACATAGCCCTGGTGTGTAACAAAATGAGCATATGCAAGCAGCCTTTCAATACTGTGACAGTACTCTCTTGGATTTGAGAATCAGGAGTCTCTGTTTCAAAGACTATCGGCCAGCTGCTCAGGCAGGATATTGCATCTCGGAGATGGCAATAAAAGTGCCAGTGTCTGATGGCCGGGGCCGCGGCTCTCGCGTCCGACGCAGTCCGCTGAGAGGCTTAATCACTGTCTGCCTTCCCCCTGCCCGCTTGGAAATGGATCTCCCTGTCGCGGGCCGTGACAGATGAAGACAAAGGGCAGGTGCGGCTCTGCACGCTCTTCCTGGCTCTCGTGCCCCTCTCCATTGCCGACAGGGGCTGAATACTAATTCGGATCAAAATGGAGACGAATGAGCCGTACATCAGAGAGTTTGGAGGATTCACATTTAGACCGAAAGGACGGACGGAGATGAACCACCGAATGTGAACCGTAGTATGGTCACGCATGGATGGACTGCGTGAAAGCTGATGTTAATCGCCCTAAAAGCGACGTACAGAATGATGAAATACTCCTGCTGCCATTCATATTTAATATTTAAATGCTGCATAAGAAGCTGAAATCATCATTATCTTTACAATCTCCATTGACTTTCATATGTCAGCTTAACCACTGACCAGCTGCACCAAAGACCTTTGATACAGTGGACCATTCACTTTTGGCTAAGATTTGTGAAGTCTGGTCTGGCAGCCCTTACGTTTTGTGTTTTACAGACTGCACTCATCAAAACAAATCAAAAATCCAATTTCCCAGTATTACACTGTTCAAGGCTCGAGGCCCCACTCTCTTTTGTGTATAAAGTATGCATGTTTTGGTTTTCAATCCACAGTAACTTCAACAGCATTCAACATGACTTTCGAAACACTATACACTAGACAACAGTATAATTTTCAGTATCGACACTATTGCATACCAAAACAGAAATTAATGGGTACTCACTGCAACTAATGACATTTCTATTGAACAAGTCTCCTCTTACTGAGTCTAATCTGCTCAAGTCTACTCTCACTTAGCACCTAATTGACATCTCCCTTTGTTTCAGTATTCACATTTAAACTTTAGTAAATAAAGTATTCTGCAGATGAATAGGCCTGTTGTATGTGAGAGTATTCCATTGACATAGCTCTCAAAAAAACATAGTCACCTTCCCAAACTATGGTGCATACTTTACCACTGCTTCTGTTTGATCTTTTGAGAGTTTGAACCAATTAAGATGAGTAGTGTGCTAGTGTCCTGTGTGCTAAGCTGACTGGCAATAGAATCTTTGAAGGAAATTCCAAGGTTGCAGGTCATAAATTGCTCAGGAGCCTAATCCAAACTCCATCACAGTTTATGAAGGCTTAGCTCAATTAAAACAATTTTCCCAACTGTGCATGCACCCCAAAGACATGTTACTGGGACTCAAAGAGACAGTCACATTAGAAATATCAAGTATGCAGCTGGCTTTGATATTGTGGGAGGGGGATCCAAGTTAAAGATTTCTGTAATTCTTCCAGTCATTTTCATGCTGATTGTGTCACTCCATAACAATCCAAAATTTCAGATCGTTACTCTTCTAACTTTTGGAACAGTAAAGGGTGCTGAGTATCAAGGGTATCAAGGATATATGCAGGGGGTTGCATACGTGTTGTGCCACCAGGGTTACTAACCTTTGGGAATGAGCTTCTTAGACCACATGTAGTCGGTGTGGTACTACATAAAGTAGCTGATCCTGCAATATTTGATAATGTTAATTTAACTCTGTAAGCCAAATTCCACCTGGTGAAAATACAAACCAATATAACCTCTAGATGGAGCCAGAGGGACATGGATGTTGACATGCTGATTTTGTCTGTAGAATTGCTTGATGGTGCAGTAGACTTGCTGTAAACAGACCAATCACAAAATTTATCAACCAGCTGGAATGGAAGATTAGGTGCATTAAATGAGTCCATGGTCTCAATCCATGTTTTTTTTTAGGGAAGAAGGTAGCTTAGCTTTCTGAAATATTGTTGGGAGAGCCATTTCCTGACCCGTCTAATGAGGAACCAGGACTAGAGTCTCATCCACAGAGCACTGTCCCTGCTTAAAAGAGGACTATGCATTTTTGAAGTGTCTGTTATTGACTCACTGGTATTATTTATTCACTGGTTATTGTCACTATTATTCACTCATGAATAAATAGTATTGTACAAGTAATACACAGCTGCATGTTTTGTTTGGGTTTGGCATGACTTCATTGTATTTTGAAATTTCTGTATAATTGCTAAGTATGTTTACATATTTTCATGTACATTTATCTTCTACAGATTGTCATCAGTCATCAGATCATTCAGGCGCATGGCTTCTCCTAACACCCAGCTCTACCTCTTGTTCCAGCCTGATGACCTCACAGTCTCAGCACAGATCTCTACCTGTCTCTCAGACATCTCAGCCTGGATGAAGGAGCACCACCTTCAGCTCAACCTATCCAAGACAGAGCTCCTAGTCATCCCAGCCAGCCCGTCAATCTACCGTATAGCTTGGCTCAATGACACTAACTGCAAGGAACCTGGGGGTAGTGATTGATGACCAGCTAAAATTTACCGACCACACTGTGATGACTGCCAGATCATGAAGATTTGCGCTGTTCAACATCAGGAAAATCAGGCCCTACCTATCTGAGTATGCTGCGCAGCTCCTTGTCCAGGCTCTTGTCATCTCAGGACTGGACTACTGAAATGCTCTCTCGGCTGGCCTACCTGCATGCACTATTAAACCTCTGTAGGTGATACAGAACACAGCTGCGCGTCTGGTTTTCAACCCACCAAAGAGAGCTAACGTTACACTTCTCTTTGTCTCACTCCCTGTGGCTGCCCACATCATGTTCAAGGCCTTGATGCTTGCATTCAGCACACCCAAAAAAAACTGCACCTACCTACCTGAGCTCACTACTACAAGCCTATGTTGCCCACCGACCCCCCCACTCTGTTATCCAAAGTCTGGTGGTCCCGTTGCAATGCAGTACAAAATCACTATCTAGAACCTTTTCCGCCGTTGTCCCCTGATGGTGGAATGAACTTCCACACTTCATCCATTCTGCCAAGTCCCGCTCTGTCTTCAAGAAACATCAGAAGACACAGCTCTTCCGCTCTCACCTGAGCAGCTGAAACACTACCACCTAAAGGAATTTCTCAGGTCTCAAAGCTGTTTATTAAAAAAGTAATCTAAAATGTAAGGTAATGGTTTAACGCACTCATTATCTCTACCAGCTAGCTTGTACCTTGTCTGGCTAACCATTGAAAGCTGGTCATGCAGCGCTTCTAATATTGTTGACTCCTTATAGTTTTTTGCTTGTGTACTTTGCATCACTTGTAAGTCAATTTGGATAAAAGTGTCTGCCAAATGAATAATTGTAAATGTAAATGTTATGGCCTCTTGTTAATCGAAAGATGTCATTTCAGAACTTCACCACAAGATGGCAGTTGCACCACATCAATGTGATGATAACGGACTCCAGAAGAAACATGTGAAGTGCACCTCGCAGTCAAAAGATGGCAATTGCAGTATGTGGTTTTGTTCAATGAGCAAGAAGAATGTGCAATTGAATCTTTGTATGCTTGTATTTTTTGCTGAGTTTGTGTCACACGACTTCTCTCACTCTCAATTTTATAGATATCTTTTATCTATTATTTACATTACATCATATTACATGCATTTTGCAGATGATCTTATACACAGTGACTTCTAGCACAATAAAACATAGGTGTATCCATTCCATTTCACCAGCAACAGTGTCAGACCAGGCTAACAACACTCCCAGACCAGTGAGTGTGAGCATAACACTATTACTAGCCCTACCACAACTTAACTACGACACAACAGTCCCAGAACACAGAATCCAAAATACATCACAATACTACACGCAAAATAAGTATCAAATGCTGGAGGTATCAGGTGTTAGGGGGCGTGGATTGAAGTGAGATGCAGTCTGAAGAGGTGGGTCCTCAGTCTGTGTTGGAGGATGGCCAGTGATTCCGTTGTCTTAACCGCCGTGGGGAGTTCATTCCACCATGCAGGGACCAGTACAGACAAGGATTACGTCTGAGAAGAGCGACCCCATCGAGTTGGAACAGCCAGTTGCCCAGTAGATGCAGAGCACAGAAATCTTGAGGGAACACAGGGTTTGAAGAGCGGTTGTAGTTATTCTTGAATCAATCATTTCAAGAAAATGCAGGTGCAAATCTTTGCTGTCTCCAATTGGTTTTCAATTGGAAATTTTTGATTTTTCATAATTCCCTTCTTATCCGGTTATTATATTATATTAATATGGCCTGACATTGTGCATATGAAGTAAAAGTGCAAACATGGATAACTAAAACATAGCCAGGATGTCATGGGAGTGATGTTAAAATGAGATATAGTAGTATGACATGTGAAGAGAAATGGGATATTGTGCAAGGTGATGCAAACAAACACACACAATTTATGCATGCATGACTTCATGTGTTTCATGTATGTCTTATTCGTGTGAGTCTATGGGTGTGAATGCTTCTGTAGCACTACATGGCAAAGGCTTTGTCAGAGTAAATGATACTTTGCTGAGACATATCTACCTTTGTGTTGGACGACAATTATGAATCATTTTCCAGGTAGTCTCCAGCTGCAATGTAGTCTTGAACAAGAGAAAAGTGCAACATACAGTCATTGCTCTTCTTCTATTCATGTTTTTACCTGAATGCCTTTCCAGTTCTCTAGTTATTAAATATTATTCTAGGAGGATTTTGATAGACTACCCACTTTTCTGTGAGTCAGCACTTAGCCACCGTCTAATATCAGCCAATCAAGTAATTCGATCTTGAGGACAGTCATCAGTGGTCAAGTTTTGGTCTGACTTGACCAGCTCCATAAATTACTGCCTCTAATTGCCTCTGTTTGAACCTATTGAGACTGCAGAAAATCTATAGTGGAATGGAAGCATGATATAGGCAACAAAGTACCAACAGTGTAGTTAATGGTGTTTTTGTAATGGTTTTGCAACACGTTGGGTAAGGATGGCTAGATTCACACTGCAGTCCCTATGTCAAAATTTGTAAAGATCATGCAATTATTTCATGTGATTGT